>NW_027497228.1:0-89947 GCF_021521415.1 Bidens hawaiensis | reverse complement strand
AAAACGAACTTGGCTTTAGGCGAAGTTACCATTTAGGCGAACTTGGCTTTAGGCGAAGTTACCATTTAGGCGAATTTGGCTTTAGGCGAAGTTACCATTTAGGCGAACTTGGCTTTAGGCGAAGTTACCATTTAGGCGAACTTGGCTTTAGGCGAAGTTGCCATCAGGCGAACTTTGCTTCAGGCGAAGTTGTCAGCAGGCGAACTTGACCTCAGGCGAAGTTACCAGTTAGGCGAACTTAGCTTTACAGCGAAGTTGCCATCAGGCGAACTTAGCTTGCAGGCGAAGTTCATCAGGCGAACTTGGCTTGCAGGCGAAGTTCATCGCTTTGAAGGCGAAGTTGCCCAGTTACAGGCGAAGTTGCCCAGATCAGCCGCTGTTTGGTTTCTAACCAGCTTTTTGGGCGATTTTAACACCCTTGTTATGGTTCAACATCACCCACTACGCTTCCCGACCATTTTCGGTCATATCTACGCTAAAAAGCTTGGATCTTTAAACTTCAAAGATCAAGAATCATACCTTTTTGGGCTTGTTTGGATCTCGTTTACTTGCTAGCACACTAATCGCTCTCTCTCGACCTGCCCGATTCTTCCCTTGGCTCGGCCCGCCGGCGAAGTTAGTGTGGTATGTGTGTGTTTTGGAAGTGTGAAAGGATAAGATGGAAATGAAGATATTTTGGGTTTAGGGGATATTTATATCCCTTAGACCCCATTCTCATTTAACCCATCTCAATTAATCCAAGTCCATGGTCCGCTCCTTACCCGACCTTAATTAATTACGCGAAATCACTAAGCATAACTTCCTTTATTCAACATTATAAATTTTAGGATGTTACAGAAACGTAAATAAATTCGACAATTGAGGTATATAAATCATAAGTAAATGAGGCTCATTTCTAATAGATAAAACTACCAAATTACAAGGAGGAACATATGATCATGCTTGACAAGGATGGGGATTAGGCCAACCAACAAAAGCAATAAACATGTAGCAATTAATCATATAAGACATATAACGTACACAAAATCGGGCAATTATTCTAAGTAATACATAACTAGAGTTTGTGGTTTTAGAATTTAAGTCTTAAATCGTTTTTGTTTGAGAAAGTATGCAAGCTACCCCCAAAGTATAGAAGAGAAAACGGGGATTGAATACTCATTTGGAAAAGGTGACGTCGATGAAGAAAAAAATCTTAGAATAAATCCCTAAGTAAGTGAGCCCGACGGTTCGGTTTAACGTGCGTGTCCTAGAATGAAAGTCATTGAGTTAATATTGAGTCTTTGAGAATGAAATATAAATGGTATAATAATTCATAATAACATGGCTTGTGTTTTCAGGATTTTAAGTTATATTTTACAAAATGCGGTTAAATAAAGTAAGGATACAATGAAATGAGATTTATATGAAACCGGGTCTTTGATGTTTAGTTTTACTCAACTTTTGTTAAGTTTTACATAGGGGAGTTGGTTTAGTGAAAGTGTGCATGATCCCGCTAATGTAAGAAATCAAGATCCGACTTTTAACGGTTTGTTCGGTTTAGTCGGTTTGGGACTTGATAAAGTACCAAATCCAAATTACTATAATATTAAAATATATGAATTACTTCAATAAAATCGGTAACTTAAACAAGTTTGAAAATTTTTATCAATTAAAGTCCCAAACTCGAGTTTAAGTGAGTGTTTGTTGTAAATCGACCTAATCTTGGTATAAGACCAAGTTTCGTTCCAATAAACCATAATCATAAGAAAAATAAATAATACAAAATTAAACATAAGCTAAGAAATTAGGATGATTTTTGGTGGTTTGAACGGTGACTAGCTCGTTAAAACGAGAAGTTCGATTTTACTCAGTTTTATCCGAACCTTGATTCAAGCCAAGATTTGTTCTAACACTTCCATATCAACCATATAAGAACTAAATTATAAAGAAAACTCAGATCTAAAGTGTTTCATGCAACTCGGTTGCTCAAACGTTAATTAAAGTGTTTAAACGAGTGTTCAGTTTTGGTTCGGTCCTTGACTCGGTATGAGACTAAGGATGGTTACCACATGTTCAAAATCATAGAACTAAAATAAAGTAAAATTTCCAGATTCAAACTCAAATGGAAGGTTAAACAAGTAAACTTTCCCGAAAACGACCAAACAGCCAAAAATGCATAAATACGTGTTTAAATGTCCAAAAACCTTTAACAACGATGGAAATGGGTTTCTTGAGATAAAAAAACTTAGAACAACTGGAATATCAAACACATTTACCCGAAATGGATTGAAAAACAAGACTCGATTCCGTTGACCTTTAAGTCAAACTTAAGCAAAACTAGCTAGAACAACTTGCAAGTTCAAAAATTTGGGACAAGAAGGTTAAGAGGAACATGTGAAATGGATGAGATTAAGGGGTTACAAAAACTTAATAACATAAAACACCAACTTTTATTTATCTCAGAATATTTAATTTGGTTACAAAAACAGGGTCGGGTTAAGATAAAACAAATACAATATCAAACCGAAAAATGACGAATGTCACGTGGCATGGGAGTTGGTGTACATGTTTCTCGAATGGGATTCAATGAAAGCCAAGTGCCAATTACCAGGAATATGTGGGAACTTTGGGTTATGTGAGGATAGTTAGTGTTTGGCGTGCCTGACACCAAATAGGTTAAATGGTTGGAGCAAAGATTGTGATGTGAAAAAGGTGACGCCTTGCAAGGGATTTATATACAAGGGATTTATATATATTTAGCCTTATATCAACGTTCATTAATCATTTTTCTTAATCTACATCATTATTCATCATTAGGGCTGCATTTTTACTCGAAACCTAACCCAAAATAACTCGTACCCGAATCTGAACTAAGCCGACCCGAAAAACCCGAACCCGAGAAAAGACTAACTCGAACCCGAACTGAAGTAGTTCGGGTTGGTTCTCGGGTTTGATTTATAAGTTTCGGGTCAACCCGAATAAACTAATATTGAAATTAAATATATTTTTAGGTATAATAGGCTTAACGTTAGTCACTCAAGTTATTAGAATCTGAGCCTAATCAACTGTTGTAATTCCAACTATTATCGATCGATTGTTTATTGTTAATTTATGTTTTTCATTTATTACCGATAGCACCCATAATCGAATAACCAAATCACGCCTGATTGAAGACGATTATGGTTCGACTTAGTTACTTAGTTTTACTCTTCTTTTGAATTATATTATGACTTTATCAATTTATGTTGGTTTATTATTTGATTATTTGTGTTACGAGCAAAGAAGAAAATATTGTTTAATTTTTGCATGGAAGTTTTTAATTTTTTTTTTTGGTTTCATTTTCTAGGATACTCAAAACCGGATTAACCTAACCCGAAAAAACTCGAACCCGAATTATCCGAACCAGAAAAACCTATGAGAGATTTGTGTTGGGTTTCGGATTAAGATTTTAAACTTTGAAATCCGAAACCCGAAAAACCCAACCCGAAAACCCAGAAACCCGAAAAACGAACCCGAAGAACACCCCTATTCATCATTGGACTTAAACCTCAACCTCAACAGGAAAAATAATACCATGTAGACCTTCATACTAGTAGACTAAAAGTCATTTTGTTTAAACTAATTTTTTTCTCAACCACTCTTAAATTTGTCTGATAAAAATACATAGTTCACTAACTTTTTTTAATAATTTTTTTATAAGATGTCAATTCAAAGTCCTTTAAAGTTTTCAATTTAGATTACATTTGATATTATTTTATTGTTATTATCATTAATATTGTTATAATTGACTATTATTATTTGTTATATAAGTAATAGTATTAATGATATCATTCAATTATTATAATAATTATAGCAATTTGTTTGTTGTTATTATTATTATTATTATTATTATTTTTCTACTACTACTATTTGGTTCTATATATTAGTAATGCCGACTTGGTAGGTGTGGGCGTGTAGCAGGTGACCGTTTACTTGGACTAAAATAATATTTGCTCTTTACGTTTGCTTGAAATCTTGAACAAAAGTTATCCAATCAAGCCGTCGGTCACGCTTATACAAGACGGTACAAAAAAAGGTTTACATGAATTCTGGAATTTACACATAGTAACTTTATATTTGTTTTAGTGCAAAAAAAATAAAAATAAAAAAAAAATAAAAACATTTAACTAATATGGAAAGAAATATTGCATTCATCGGGTATACGCCAAAATAAAACTAACAACATTTCTTTAACAAAAAATTTAAATATAATTATTATAACAAGCGTTATAGATTATTTGGTTCTCCATCAAAATAATGTCCCTTTATGAGATCTTAGCCAGGACCGTTACACCCACCAACACAAACTCCGCCTATAAGTTCACAAAAAAAAAAAAAAACCTCTTGGACTGAAGAAACAATAATCTTTCTTGCAGTATCTTTGATCCCACCTTGCATCCAGCAACATCCCTTAACAGATAATTGGAATTAACAAAATGTTAGATGAAATACAAAATATAACATCCCAAAAAATAAATAAATAAAATATCCAACCAGATGAAATGATGGCAATTAACATGAATAGAACTAAAGTATTTTGTGTATTTCTCATTCTTTCTTTCTATGGGTTTCTCTCTACTACAAACTAAATACATGAACTTGTATATAGACACACACAAACTTATAAAAGATATATTACTTTTCTAGATCATTAATTAAAGTGTAATCTTTTTTATTCTTACATTATATAAATGCTATACATTTGATATCTTTACTCTTTAATTAATGTGTAATACTAACATTAATTAATGTGTAATACCAACATCGTTATTAAACACCTGAGTTTAAGACGGGAGGTCTTGAGTTCATATTCCACATATGACAATAATTTAAAGAATTTCACAGTTAAAAAAAAGTTTATTTTAGTAATGCAACAAATACTTAAATTGTTTTAAAAATATATTACAAGATATTTGTTTGCAATTTTGACATTTGGTGCTTTCTTTCTTTAGAAAATTTTTTACCTGCCAACGAATTCTTTAAATGGTCTACTGGATAAATTTATTTGAAAGACAAACATTTTCATTATTTTTAAATTATATTACAAGATATTTGTTTACAATTTTAACATCTGATGCTTTCTTTCTTTGAGAATTTTTTTTAATGTTAACAAATCCTTCAAATGAACTATTGGTTAAATTTATTTGAAAAAAAAAATTAATCAGAGAGATGCGCATATTTAATTTATTTTCTTTTACAGTACGATTAAATTAATTATCATTTAAATTAATTACTTTATATGTATGGTTTGGTAATCTTCATCAAATTTTTTTAGCTTCAGCTTACTCTCCATCATAATATATAAATATTCACACTCAAATCGGCATCATCTTCCCACCAGCAAGCCATTACTCGTCATCTATTATCAAACAAGTTGCAATACTAAAGCCACTTTATGTTTCCCTTTAACCCTGCAAGTCTTCTATTCATTGTATATTTATTTATTAATTTTTTACATATTATCCTTGACTCCGCAGCCACCCCACACCAATAAACATTTAAATAATCTCACCAAGTGAGGCGGCTACACCATCCCAATTCCCATCTATAAATGCCACATCTTTCATGCTTACAAAACACATCAAAAGGCTACACCAAGTGAACCACATCAACTTTCCTCACAATAGTCTTCTCTTTACAACTATTAATTTCCCTCCATTTCAGCAGTTGTGCCTGCTACACAAACTATTACCAAGGCGATTTCGGTGACTACATCGTCGAATACGATCCAAATTATCGTACTCTACCCGCTTTTAGCAACCCATTCCAGCTTTGCTTCTACAACACAACCCCTAATGCATATACTTTAGCTCTACGCATGGGCAAGGTTCGATCCGAATCCCTCATGCGTTGGGTTTGGGAAGCCAACCGTGGGAACCCGGTTCGTGAAAACGCCACTAACATTTTTGGTACAGACGGAAACCTAGTCCTGGTGGACGCCGACGGACGCGTTGTTTGGCAAACGAACACCGCCAACAAATGCGTGGTCGTTTTTCAAGTGCTTCCAACTGGTAACATGGTTCTTCAAGTCTTATAGATACCCCACATTAATAGCAAGTCTTGTAGATACCTCTCTTATCTCGTACAACAACGAGGTGGAGTGATATTCCTAGCAATACCGCTCCGTACAACAACGAGGTGGAGTGATATTCCCTAGCAATGCCGCTTAACCACATCACTCATCCCGTTGCATATCGCGTGCACTTGCACCACCCTTATCACGAATTCATGAGATTATATCAATTAGGTACTTGATTATCTATTAGTTTAAACACTAAAACACACGAGAATAAGTGATGCATGTTTTTGGTTCAAGTTTTTTTTATTGCTAATCTTATCTAATATTCGATACTGATAGGAATTTTGTTGTTAGTAAGAGTTTGTATTTTTGAAAAACGCTTGGTAAAAAATATGTTTTCGAACCAATAATAGTTGCAACGTAAAAGTTTATGACAATAGAAAAATATGTTTTAAAACCATTGATAATTGATGAAAGAATTAATCTTATTTCATTACTAGAAAATCGGATAGTTGTCCAACAAAAAAATTATTATTATACGTATTCTAACATGTTTAACAAAATACAGCACAAATGACCAGGCAACCAAATATGAAAGTTGAAACGATATTATGTCTTAGTGACGACTAGAGCTTGTGGATCATCGGATTGATCGTACAAGCCACCGAGTTCACAAAAGTAGAGTTGGTCCCTAAAAATTTATAAAATTGAGAAACAAGGTAAAAAATGAATATCATGCATATTTGTATAATTAATGTTTTGCTTAGGATAATAAACAAACAAACACGATTAAACTGAGCAAACTTATTTTAAATATTGTAATCAATATGGAAATTTTTTATTTAATTTAAATGTTCGTAATCATTTAATTACTTGGTTAAAGTAAAACAAACTAATAAAGAATTATGCAATAGTATATTTCAGGGGTGTCTGCTTTCAATATTTTATGTGAAATATCTACAAAAAGGATCCATGAGATAAGGAGTTGACCGTCAAAGATCCCAGCAAAACAAGTTGCCTGTCGATTGAAATAATTGTTAGCAGCACGTAACGCGTCAGTTGCCATCTACGACCACCACTTTAACCGACCACGCTTGATTTTTACCTTTTATATACTTTTAAAATGGATCATCTTAAGATCTACTAAACTGGTTAAATTAGGCTATCTTAAATTAGTCAGCGACTCAAAACAGAAATTATCATAAAACTTTTAGCTTAAAAAAGTTAAAATATATAAAGATAAACTACGGCCATGGGCTCAATACTAAAACCCTAAATATTATAAATTAAGGGTTAGATCTGGTACAAATAAAATTAACATATTAAACATACAAATATATAGAATAAGGAGGTGTTTATTTGGTTTTTTTTTTCCAAAAAAGCTCTTCCAAAGTTCTTTTGTCTGTGCCGCACAGACCATGCGCGGACGTTTAGATCTGCAGTTTGTTTGTTTTTTGGAAGACCTTTCATTAAAAAAAGGTATGCACGCCTTGTTTTTGAAACGGACATTGACCATGTGCTTCTAACTTCAAAGATCTTTTAACCTCTTCTAAGACCTAAGACCTGGAACATATTCATCTGTTTATTTTCTTCAAACCCTATCTCTTTCACCACTCTCTCCACCGTCACTCCTCCGCCCTTCCCCCTGCTTTGGCCACTCCTTCCACCGACCACCCTACACCTGTGTCGGCCACCCCATGCCTAACACCAGCCATCCTACACCTCTGTCGGCCACCCCTGCCTACCGTCAGCCGCCCTACACCTCCGTCAACCACCCCACAATTCCCGGTATGTTAAATTGATGTTTGTAGAAATTGATATGTTATATTATTATTAGTTTTTAGGAATTGCTTTGTTGATTTATTATTAGTTTTTAGAAGTTTATTTGTTGTATTAATATTAGTTTGTTTTTTTTTTGATCTGCAGAAATTGTTTTGTTGAATTATTATTTGTTTTTTTTTTCAATTATTAGTTTTCATAATTGTTTATTATTAGTTTTTCTGTAGAAATTGATTTGTTGAATTGTTATTAGCTTTTTTGTTCAATTAGCAGTATGCAGATGTCATTAAAAAAAATCTTCTTTTTTCAGACTGCAAATGTTTGGTCCACATCTTCTGCTACAGATGCCTATAGATGTGATCGATCGATTGTAGATATTTTACCTTTAAAAAAACAAATGACACCTAGTTATAGTTTTAACTAGAGTACTTGTGTTATAAAAAATTAAATAGTGTAATAATTCTTACTCTATTTTAAAAGTTATAGTGTAATAATAATTACTCTAGTTATTTATACACTTTTCATAATAAAAGTCATTTGTATTTGATCAAAACACTATATATAAATACTCCCCGCTGTTAGAACGGTTGACAATTTGACGCTTAGACTTGAAAATAATAATAAAAAAAATACAAAAGAAAGGCACAACAATAATAAAAAGACTAGCTTTGATCTCGATTCTTGACTTGTAGGTCCTAAAGTTTTGCCAAAAATTCCATCCTACATTCAGGGTCTTCAAAATTAGGCGACTGTGGGGTTGAATTTGATAAGACTGACTTGTAAAACTATTGATCTTAAGAAAATATCACCAAATTTGTTAGGGTTACACGATTGTAGTTCACCGGTCATGGTTTCTAGGATGATAAACACGATCTGCTAGAGATAATTCAACAACCAACGACCGTAGTTATGTATCTTAATGCTAGCAGGCAGTAATTTGTTGGATCCGTACATCTAAACAAGAAAAAGAAAGCCATGCCGGTGATCTTATTGGGTAGAAGTCTCTTAAATCTATAGATCAAGAGATGATATCCGAAGATCTAAAAGTAAAAACTTATTTAATCAAACGGTAGTTTTAGATCGGTTGCCATGGATTGTGGTCTTGGGTGCGGCTAAAACATCGATAAGATAATTAAAATTAAAAAGAAAAGGAAGCAAGAACTGTTGTTTTTTAGTGGGTATATATTTTCATTTTACTATTTAACTTGATTTTCAAGCTATAAATTTTTAAAAACGATTTGATCACTACGACATGTTAGGCAAGTGCACCCATTGTTGGTGTAGTATAACGACGGTAAGATACCAAAATCGTCCAAAGACACAAGGGCTTTTAGTATCATGATGCGGCCAATGTCTTGTAAAAGAGGGCCTTTTAATGGTTTTATATTTAATAATCATAAAATAAAGAAAATAAAAAAATAAGTGTTTGAAAGACAATCAAAAATAATAATAATAATAATAATAATTATAATAATATTAAATTACTTGGGTTTGATTTCTCCTTAATGACACAATTAACCCCTTAAATTCAAATGTCTAAATTATCATTATACAAAAGTTGAAATGGCCTTATTAACGTTATCAAATCATACCCCTCTCAAAAAAGTTGCTACGATCATTCGTCACATGACAACCACCTAAAATCTTTCTACGAAGCGAGCGTGTATGTATGTGTTAATGCAAAAGGTGAGAGGACCCAGTTATGGGCATCACACTCCTCGACACGTTGGAAAGTTGCACAATCATTATTATCATATGACACTTGTCGCAATGTTGGAATTATAATATCAAAAGAAAACCCTCCACGAAGGGTTTAGACCACTGACTACTATGAACCTCTTGACTTGGTTCCATACCCTTAAGATTGTTGCGATGAACTAAAACAAGTCCTTGCGTAATGAGTATAACACCTCTCCACGCAAGTCAATAACTTTCAAAACCTAAAATCCGACCCATAACTTCTAACCCCTTCTAAGCAATTAACATGTTTTAAAGTACATAGACATATACAACATGAATTTTTAGATAAACAAACACAAGTAATTAATTTATGTGTTTTGGAGAATCCACTATATATCAAGTGTCACACCCCAACCTAAGGGGAAAATGTCGGGGCGTGATCTGATTGCTCACAGCTCGAAGATACTATCATATATAAAATGTGACAATATCTAATTAATTATTTTATTTAAATAATGCACACATTATCCAATTATAACAAACAATTTACAAATATGAATATAAGCTCAAATAATGTTTATCTTGATTATATCTTAAGGTCTTGTCTACGTGTCCAAACTTCAATCTTCACTACAAGCAACATGCATATGCGTATAAAATGGAGTTTTGTCAACATAAAGTTGAGTGAAAATATCACCAGTTTTGACACAACAATATAAATAAGCATGACGTGATAAGTGTGATAAATAAAATCAAACCATAAACAAGTATGTAGACCGCTGCCAAGCAAATCGGGCATTGGTCACCAGCAGGAACACCCGCTATGCGATTGATTGAATAGTAATCCCAATATGCGATTGATTGAATGGTAACACAAGTAAGCAAGTAGCACGTACGTTTCATTAAATCACTCACAATAACACGTATGCATTTGTTTGAATATATATATATATATATATAGTATGAAATACGGATACGTACGCATATGTCCCCAAAATGTTTCAAAAATCTGTAAAATAGGGGAATGATAAACTCACCTTAGATTAACGACAAACGAATATAAATACGAATAAGCGAGCTAACGAATAAGTGAGTCGTCCACTACACGTCAAATGTTATGAACAATTCAGAATATGAGATTTTAGGATATGATAATATGAGTAAAACGAACTCGTGGCTGCTGGAATCAATCCAAACGGACATTTAGAACTCATGTTATGTTATATTTAAGATTTAAGCGAGCTGGTACTGACCAGAATTCGAACAGCTAGTCGGAAGTCGGGTTTTGGTCAGTAGCCTTAAAATTACGTTATGAGAATAAAAGTCTTCTGGACCGAATGTTGAATCCGAACAGAAGTATGAGAAAACAGATAGTCAAACTACTTGACTATTTTGCCGTTTATCGAGTTTTAAAGCGATTGACCAATCAACACCCTTCAACCACCCAAATTGATTGAAGGTTATTGACTAGGGAATGTATATGAACAACTTCTATGTTTACAACTTACCCGGAAAGTGAAATAATCAAGAGAAACGAAGAGTCACATGTCTGCAAAGTCAACCGTTTCATGAGTGTATCTTCAACAATAATGCAAAAATCGAAGAAGGTTGGTGATGAACAGATGGAGGACGGCTAGAGTAGGTGATTTAGGGTTTAGGGATGATTTGTGGTAGAGAATATATGATATGTTTATATAGGATTCACTAAAACAAACTAAATATGATAACTTACTTGTTTTAGAACCAAATGGGCCTTTAATGATCAAATCAACATTATAACCAGTAAATTTCGTTATTTATCAAGGGTTAATGATTATGGACATGTATCTAAGCTATATTAGTCTTCTTGGGTCTTAAAACACTTGATATGTCCTAAAATAAGCGATTTCGGGCCAGAAATGAACTAGGAAGGAAGTTCGGAGCTTGAAATCTGTACAGTACATCCACGGCGGGGCGCGGTGAGCCTAGGCCACCCAACGCGCAGTGCTCCAGCCAAGGGAGGGCATGTTTTGGTTTTTGAAATTATTAGTCCCAGTACTTTGTATAAAATCCATTTCTTGTTTATTTTAAAGTTTAAGCATAACACAAACAACTTAAAGAACTTAAAGGGTATTAATTGTAAATATAAATCTTTATTACTTAGATTTGTTTAATTTGATTACTCTCAAAGATCCGAAAATGCATCCGGATTGGATTTTATATAAACGAATATGGGTTTGAAAAATCTGAAATGTTACAGTCTCCCCTACTTTAGGGAATTTCGTCCCAAAATTAAGGAAAACCAAAATATCATTGTTTTGAAAACAATTTAAGCTTTTAAGAAAAATACCATTACATAGAACTTATAATAACCGAAGCAACGCTTCAAATGACAATCCGATAAGGGCACTTATATATAGGATGTACCAGCGGCGTATCCACCATGTCCTTATCATCTCATCATTCGTTCCGTTACCCAAGCTACTTAGGTTCTAAATCATGACACACAATTTTACGTGTTATGATTTCCATGTGAGGACTCGGATAATAATGTTCGCGACCATTATTTAATCTTATCGTCGGATGGTCCGCATAATTCGTTTCATCATGTGGGTTATAAAATATTTAAAACCATTATTTTGAAGGAAACAAACATTTTGATTATTTAAATGTAAATTTAGAAGGTAATTAATAAATATTCATGTTTGATTAATAAAATAAGATAAATTCTAAAATATGTTTTGCTTATGAAGAAAACAAATTTCGTGAAATAAATGTTATCTATGAATCGTGATAATCGAGACTAAGGAAATTGAGGTATAGGTATAAGATTCGAATAAGTCTACCTTGATGAAAGGAATTTTATTCAGGGGATGAATACGCAAAGATTTAATTTATAACAATCTTAAAATAGTTAATAGCATGCGGAGTCCTTAAAGATCGTATTTTTAGGAATGAAGTTCTTAAGATCGAGAGTATAAGTTTAAACATAGTTAACGAAATTTCGATGAGTCGAGTTTGGTTAAACTTATGAGTTAATATAAATTTATAGCTTTTCAAGTTTTTGATTTCGAGATGAGATTAATTCGATTAAGATATTCTAAAATACTATAATAGTTAGTAATTAATAATTTAAATATTAATGATAATGCGAAAATATATGTATTTGAATAAATCGTTAATAGAATAAATTGGGAAGTGATAATCTTGAAACACCGAGATAGTCATATTCCAATTAAATCTTTAAAAATTAGATAAAATATAAAGTAGGTAAGTGAAGATATTAAATTAGATTAAATTGGAAATTAGTGAATTTTTCCTTTTTTCACAAAATCGTTATAAATATTAGGAAATAAGTAAATTGAGTTATCGATGATTTATAATGGAAATTCAAGTAAATAACAAAATTTTAAATTAATTGTGATACTACAAATAAGATGTGAATTATCATAATAAAATAAGATAAACGCGAGGCTAGAAATGCATGAACCACCATGATTATTCTAACTCTACGAATTCATCATTTAAAACGTTCAAAAGTTTTCAAGGTGTATTAAAATTAAAGTAAGGGTTGATGTATTTACGAACCAACGTTTTGTTAACGAACTTAATCAATAAATCAAGTGAGTGTTGTATTGCATAGAATACAACACCATTGCACATATTTGATACACGCTATTGTATATATGCAATAAAAGACTAATACACACATCGAATATGTGTAATACAACATTAACGCACATGTGCACTAGGGATGGTGAAATTCGGTACGGGTACCGAAAACGGTACCGATTTGGTACCGTCGGTACCAAATCGGTGCCAAAGTTTTGAGTTTCGGTATCGGGACCGGTATTTCCCGAATTTTTTACCTTTGGTACCGGTACCGAACTGAAGATTTCGGTACCGGTACCGGTATCGATAGCGACTAATTAACGATCGCCAATTATTGGCTATACAATAGCGCATGTATAAACATGCGTATACGTATATACGTGTATATATATATAATCCCAAATATATTATAATAAAAATGAGCCTATGGTCATAAAGTAGTCCAAGCGTATACATACATAAATATCATCTCAAGTCATGCTATGATACAAGTTAGCCCATATCTTTGAGCCTAAGCCATAAGTAATATATATATCCTTAAGGAATATATGTATATATGACCTATGACCATAAACGAGTCTCAAATATCCTAAGTTATAGAATATAGTTCACACGTATTTTCATGAACCCACAAACACACACAAGGCCATGTAGTACCATCCATTTAGTTTAAACGAGTAAAATCGGGTAAAGTTGAAATATGGTGTGTATGCTAGTCCAAAACTTAAAAAGAGTAAAAAGGGGCATCATGAACTCACCTGACACGAGGCACACAATCAGAACGGGCTAGAGGACCCTTAAGTACTCCCACAACTCAAAAGCCTTCCGGATTACAAACAATAATTACTAGCGGTACCGAATCGACTCGTTTATCCTACGAGGCGTTCTAATATGGTTTGATCTACCTAACGCCTCGAACTCTCCAAATTCATTTAAAACAGCCCCCGGGGCCTTATCTTTACCAAAACGACCCATAGTTACTCCCGAGAACAAAGAATTCCCAAATTACCCCCGGAAGCACTAGATGATACTTACACGCGCGTTTAAGAGTTGTTTAGGCAATTAACATCCAAATCAGTCCCATGTGGACCCAATATGATAAATTCACAGCCAACAAGTCCACACAATGCTTCACGAGTCAAATGGGTCGGTAACTCGCAAGCACAACGCACCAACTATTCAATAAACGCGAAAGCGCGTTGTACCAACCCGTTTGAGTAACAGACAACCAATTCAGCCCCAATACTTATAAAAATCACTTTCCAACAGCCCGTAGATTTAACCAAAGTTATCCGAACTGAATTGATCATCACTAACTTCATCCCTCGTGTTAAACGCAACAAATCACTATTCTAGACAACCGAAAACTAGTTTTCAATCTACAACTAGTTGACAAATCAAACGAACACCAATGCACATGATTTTAAAGTATGTTATATGGGACATACCTAGGAAGATTGTGGTGTAAAAAGCTTAGCGAAACAGCCCTGAAACTGCCCAATTGGACAGCCACCCGGTAAGCCTAAAACAAGCGGTTTAACGACGAATAAACGAGCCATAAGGATGAATAAGGTGATAAAGAGTTGTAGACATTTAGTACCGACTTGGAATTAAACTTTCGGAGGCTGGACGGTGGCTGATTGCACGCAAAACGAGGAGGGGGTGGGGTTTGAGGGGCGTCGATCGGACCAAGTAAATGGGGGTTAGGGTTTTATTTTTTATTTTTTGATTATAATATAAAAATGTTACATTCAGGTCCTTCTAAGTTGAGAGTTGCGACACTTGGATGAAAGTTAAGAAATTCGACTTATGGGAACGGCTAGGAGGTCCCCGAAGCTTCAGGACGAGTCCCGATAGAAAATAGAATCATACAAGGCCTAAGCATTTTTTATTTTCTCAATGAAATTTTACGGGCGTTACAATTTCCCTTTCATTTATTTTCGTAGTATGACCAGAGTCTCATTGCGACTGACACATGGAGGTGTCCTTGGTACCCTCCTCATCCTTTAAGAAGCGCTTTGCATATATACCACGGTTCGAGTTTCGACTCCTGGAACCGAGAATCTATAACGATTTTTTTCAGTGTAACAGCATTCTCTATCACATAAGCAACAAGTTACGTCGCTTACATGACCATGATGCCCCGATATTTGGAAAAGCTTGAGGCTTTTATGATGCTAAGTAGCAACATTCATTACTTTCCTCCTCCTTTTGATCGGTGTAAGAAAAAATGCTGCAAAATAGAATAACATATTTTTTCAATTTCAGTGAGACCATTTTTGGCATAGTTTTTATTTCATTCAATTAACTTCTTAACATACATACCTCAAATGTAAGACTCTCCAAACTTGGACAAGATTTAGCTATTAAAGTGTACTCTGTTTAGTAAACATTCATCTTTATGAGCTCCGATTGTTATTACCAGTTTCTTGACATTTGGTAACACCGGTAGAAAATCGAGCTTTAACATTTCCTACAACAAGAAAAAGGCATCACTATATATCTGTTAATGATTATAAACACATTTTAGATGAGCTGCAAACATGTGGATGATATACAAGGAATGAAAAATCCAGCATAGACAAAGCGCCTGATGATATTTGGTTGAGTGTATTATATTCAGAACTAGCAAGCCTTTGATAAAAGTGTTTTTTTTGCTGAGGTTTAGAGAATTAGCTAGATTTAAATCTACTCCCCGGCCCATGAAGTCAAACAGTTCAAGATCAAAATCAGATAAATGAATGGATTTCAGATACGCACATCTATGTATCTCTAAGTGTTTTAAGTTAATTGCTTGTCCACTAACATGAGTATTGATCAAGTGTCCGGA
This sequence comes from Bidens hawaiensis, assembly GCF_021521415.1. Lineage (NCBI taxonomy): Eukaryota > Viridiplantae > Streptophyta > Magnoliopsida > Asterales > Asteraceae > Bidens > Bidens hawaiensis. The sequence continues at coordinate 74,030 of NW_027497228.1, read as the reverse complement.
GCCATGGATGGATATCGTCTCAAGATAGGGAGAATTTGTTAAAATATCTTGAAAATTTTCTTCCGTCACGTTAACATTCATAAAAAAAAAGTTGTTTTGGAGGCACCATCTCCACAACTGTAGTATTTGAGAATGGCCATTTGAAAAAGTGTCCCATCTTTCTATAGGAAAATCTCAAAGGAGTATTGTACTTGAAGGGAGAACACATATACCCATGACCTTGGTCCTCTTCAAAATCCATATTAATATTCTGAACTTTCTTCTTCACTGCAAGCTTGAGCCAGCTATCAACAAGTCTTAGATGAAGACTATTCAGATGGAAACGGATCCCGAATTCTTGAACCACTGGGTGATTGTAGGTGCTGATGACACCGTTCACCTGGTCAAAGTACCTTTGCTGTTCTCTGTGAAACACCATCACGTTTCTTTTTATCTTATTGAAGTTCTCTGTACCATCAAAGTTTAATTTTATTAAATTACGCCATAAGAACCTCCATTTTGTGGACATATTGCTTGGTACAACTGTGTCCTTCACATATAAAAGCCTTCATAGGTAAAAGAGACAAAATTATTATGATAAATTAAATTGCCACTTTGACTCTTGACCACTACATCGACTCTTGACCATAATAAAAAACAAATAAAGTGTGCATGAAACCGAAAAACCGACTTGGAACCGTAAAAACCTATCTGTGTTAAAACCGATGTTTGGTTTTAACTTTTGGTAAAAACCGAAATAATGGTTTTTGTTTGGTTTTGTATTTCGTGAAAAACCGAACTAAACCAAAAAACCAATTTGATGAATTACTTTTCATTGGATCATTTATGTTTTATAAACTTGCATATTTGTTTTATTTTTAACTTTGATCGGTTATGTTTTGTTGATTTGAATGAGATTATATTATTTTGAAAGTAAGTATATTTTATTAGTTCTTGATATTCTAAACCAAAATGTATAATATTCTATTAATTATTATTATTTTTTTAAATTGGCCCAAATTTTAAAATATCATGGTTCAAATTTCTTCGGCCGGAATATTACCAGGCCGATTAACAAAATCGAATCCAAAACCCAATTGAACCCGAAAATTGTAAACCCAAAACCAAAAAAACTGAAACCAAACAGTTTTGAAAAAACAAAAAACGAAACTTTGGTTTTGATTCGGTTTTAGCCCAAAACTGCACCGAACCACACCACGCACACCCCTACATACAATAGACATGACCCATTAATTTATTGGCCTGTGACCCATTACTAGTGAACAACTCGAACAAAATGGCTTTAAAATTTACCTCTTTGAATCGGTAATCCCTGAATCGCTATAAACAATCAACATGTTATGATTTCCTCCCAATGGATTAGCCAAATCCAAATAAGTAACACCAAACCTAATATTTAAAATTGACAAAACAAGTAAGAGATGTAATATCCTCACCACATTAAACACATCAAATAAGGAACCCCAAAAATCCATTACAATTTTTTTATTTGTTTACGAATCTATGATAGAACATGAATGTAGTAAATATAAAATTATTGAAATCCTCAAAAAAATGTAATTGGTAAAGGTTCTCTTCATTTTTCAAACTGATCTGAATATGTTATATTGAACAAACAAAGTCTATGAATATATCTCCATAAGAATACCAAAACTAAAAACATTTACAATCAGTACTTTTGAAAACAAGCAATGATTTTGAAATATGTAAGAAAGATTTTGAACCGGATTATATCAAACAAAATTAAAAGTACTTACATCGCTACTGAATAAGATGTCGTTTTTTTGGAGCCAGATTGGATTAAAAAGAGAAGCAAAGGTGCGGCTGAAAACGGAGTTAGATTCATTTAAATAGAAAGACGGTAACCCTAATCCAAAGTTTTCTATAACCACCCATGGCGGCCGAAATTCGTTAAAATATAATCAATTGGTTAGAACCCAAGCCCTAAAACTTTTGGGGCAAACTAAAAAAAATGTTTACATAAACAACCTTCACTCTTTGGATCCAAATCAATTAATCAAGCCTATCGACAGATGTGAACACACGTGTGCGTTCAAGTCATTTATGGAGAGAAGTTGAAAGAAATTGAAGGAAAAAAAAATTTGTGCCTTTCGTTAATGAATGTAAGTGGAAAGAAAAAGAAAGGAAAACCTTTAACTTTTAATAAATTTTCCTTTTGCTTTCTAAAATAGAAGAATTTGAAAAGAAATTTATGTAACATCCTGATATTTTTGAGCTAAAAATGCCAATTTTAGATGTCCAAAGGCCAAACAATAATTAAACCAAAGTTTAGTGTTTAAATTGTAATTATGGAAAAAATGGCTTGGCGGACCACTAGCATTTTCCTGACACGGTCCGCTAGGGAAAAATTGGGTGGACAAAGATTCACTAAAGCGTGACTCGTATAAGTAACTCATCACACCTGACAGACTGCCAACGGTCCGCTAGCGGCTGGATAAACATTGAATCTACACAATTTGGCACGTGTCCGATGGTTCAACGTGCGGCCCAATGAACCTCCAAATTCCCAACGGTCCCCGAAGTCGATGAACTCAACTATAAGTAACAAGTTTAGGTTGCTCATTTGGACATCCCAATCCCGAGAGTTGTTCCGAATTGCGTGGTGACGTTTGTTCCCGAGCCCGAGTCATGTTCTCGAACCTCAAAGTATATGTCATGTATCCGGAGTTCCATGATCGTTTAAATCGAAGTTTTTCCTGATCACCAAAGCTATTACCTGACCGATATATGCATAATACATTATCTTGTCAATTTAAGCTTCCTTTTTTGAATGTTTGTTTTAGGTCCCTTTTTGTTTTAAGTCTTTTGTATTGATTTTGTATCTCTTGGGCTTTAGTTGTTTGTTTTGTATGTATAGGCCCAAGGAAAAAACTTGTAAATTAGCCCAATGGGCATTGACAATGACATGTTTTTCATACATGTTCCTCTATAAATAGGGAGCATGGCATGAGAAAATAAAGAACCTTTTGCAAAAATTCTCTAATACACACATACTCACTTTCTCTCGTCTTTCTCTCTCTCTCTAAACAGAAATAACTTTTCAAGATCCGAGACCTCTTAGGTGGCTTAGTGTGATTTCCGCTAGCACTAAGCTCGGTTGATCCAAGAACATCGTTAGATCCACCTGACACGGGACCTACAATTGGTATCAGAGATTCGGCTCACTAGTTGAGGGTTTTTGGATCACAACCTTAGGTTTTGATCTTGAGAAGAAGATAAGAAAGCTTCTTGCAAAGAAAACCACAAAAACAAGAAAAACAACAAAAATACAAAAAGAATCGGTATTAAGTTGATAATTATGTCTTAGAGTGTATTCTTAGTGAAAATAACGAGTGTAGTAGTGTTAAATCTAAAGGTTTTGGGTTTGAATGTGTTAAAATCAAGGTTACGGGTTTGAAAATATGGTAAAAATGATAAGTAATATTTTCGCTTCGCATGACCTAAAAATCAGTGCAACAACCTTTGACCAAAAATGACAAGATTAGGTGGACAGATCCCAAGAAAGATTGCTTCTGGAAGATTTGAGTTTTTCGCTTCTCACAAGTTTTTCGCTTCGCATGGCATTGTTTCGCTTCTCTTATAGAACTTTTTCGCTTTGCTTGGTGAACTTTTTCGCTTCGTGAACATTTTCGCTTCGCTTGGTGAACTTTTTCGCTTCTTGTGGTATAACTTTTTCGCTTCACATGGAGACTATATCGCTCGAAATTCTTGTCTGTGTCAGAATTTTGAGTTTTTTAAGAATTGTTGAGTGTTTAAAACTACTGAGATCATGACTAGCACTGATTCCGAGTTGTTGAAGGGGTATTTATTGTTGGAAAACCAAGTGGGAACTCCTCAAAAACCTCCAAAGTATATGACCTTAGATGACAACTTTGCCGACTTCAAGAACTATATCTCGTTGACTGAAACTGAATTAATGAGATGTTTTGAACAAGGTCCTCATGTTCCCATGATTGTCACTCAAGCGGGGGAACAGCTAAAAACTCCTGAAAATTATGATCAAAACTGTAGGTTCCTGGACGGATCGTACACGGGATGTCTCTAACAACGCAGGTGCGGAATCCCTGCGTAGGTAGATACGAGTGTAGAGTATATAGAGATCGAACACACAAGCAATAAACCAACCACGTTATATTGATAACAAACACGTGACCCGAGGTCACCGTTACAGACTATGACACGTAACTCGGTTACTGAAAACTGAAACGAAAACCCTAAACGAACAACCTTAAACTGTTTCGTCTGAAACAGTATATAAACACGACAACTTCGCCACAGGCGAAGTTGTCAATAACTTCGCTGATTCAACAAGTTCGCCATAGCGAACTTGTTGACAACTTCGCGCATTACAAAACAAACATAAACAAAACATAATTACATTACAGACTCGATTACAAATGCTAGACTATGAACTACTGACATACATGTACCAACAGACTCCCCCTTGGCAGTAGCTTCATATCTTGATCTTCAAATCTTGAGTCTTGTAATCTTTACCTCTACGCGTGCGCCCCTTCTCTCACACATACCGACACTACCCTTTGATATTTCCTAGCTTGATCCTTCCAAGCAGGAATGTAGAAGATCTTCTTCTCGTTGAGCACTTTCAAATCATCCTTCGATAGATTAACAAGATGCATCGGGTCGTACACCCGAAGTACTTCTTGTTCATCCTCATCTTCCATTACCGCCTCAGCTGTCTCACAATCCACGTACCACCATTTTAAATCTTTTAGGACATTCTTGGGCATAACTTTCATCGGTACTTCTTTCAAATGACGGACTGGTTTATACTTCATTACCATCCAAGGTTTGCCGTCAGCCCTCATTCCACGATCTTTGTCTTCTATCAACTTTCCTTTTTGAGGCTTTAGGAGTTCAAACTTTTTGTCTTTAATGGCTTCTTTCCAGACGATCTTCCCAATGATTCTTGCCATATCATCATTACTTCTATTGATCAGCCCCAATCTCGCTAAATCTCTCACCTCACATTCTGGTAAGGAATTCATAGATCTCAACAATCTCTTAAAGTACTGAATGCCGTCGTACTTTTTGATCACAAATAGTTTCAGCTCTTTGTCGTACAACCAGCATATGATTCCTTTCTTTGACTCTGCATAGCCCTTTATATTATAAGTCTTTCTGAACATTGTTGGCACTGCAGGCTTCTTGGTTTTAACAAACCACTGAGCACAGCCTTCTTTCCAGTTCGGCTGCTCCTCCCATACTGTATCTTCTATCACACTCTCATCCCCCAATTCTGATCTCTCAACAGCTGGAATCTCATGTTCCACTGACTCATCTACAATCTCACCTTCTTCTAACACATCTTCCACATTAATCTGTTCTCCAATCCTCTCAATCTCATCCATAGGCAACACGTCATCATCATCCATCAACTCATCGTCCTCCTCCTCATCCAACTCCTTCAACGCATCAATAACGTCTTCAACATCAGCGTCGTCATCCACAACTACAACATCATCACCATCTGCATTTGTAGACTCCCCCTCAGTTGTGGAAGCTCCAAGAGCCTGAGAGGTTCTTGGCAGCTCATCACCTGCACCTGAAGGTGCATTGGGATCATCGTCATGATCTTCTCGTCTTTTCGTTCTCAACTCATCGCCCCTACACGTCTTCTCCCCCTGAGATGCCAAGTAATCCTTGAAGGCATCTATTATTCGTCCATGTTCTACCAGGAGGGCAGCTTGTAGTCGATTGGATTCCACTAGGCGGTCAATAGTCTTTGACTGTTCAGCAACAATCCGCTCTAGCGAAAGAATCCTCTCGGTATCTGAAGTAGGCAATGGAGTTGGTGGAACATCAGCAGAAGTGACCGCAGGTGGTACACTTGGTAACCCTGCAGTAGAGGTGATTGTCGACTCCACAAACCGTGCAACTACCACCGGTGGATTAAGCGGTTGAGGTGGTAGGGACACAATTGTTGGTGCCGACGTCTCGATCGCTGAAACCTGTGCAGTAGTAGGAATAAGAGACATACCAGATAGGGCAGGTGGAGCAAAACGTACTAGTCTTGAAGATTGTCCAGCTCCCGAACCTATCCCTCTCTGTTCTCTTCTTGAGCGTCTTAGCACAATCTGTACTGCCTCCTCTTCATCTACTTCATCCTCATCCTCCCCCACAGTTCTCGGCCTCTTTCCCGTAGTCCGTTCACGAGACACCATAAGTCTTCTTGCCTCAGCAAACGTCTCGTCTAGATCAGAGTCAGCTACCGAAGTAGCTGCTCTGGTAACATCCATAAACTGAGGACCCGAGACATCCATATCAAACAAACCATGTCCACTAAAAGCAGCATCTAGATCAACGTTTTCAGCAGTGGACACAGCCTGAGATATAGTAGCTGGCACAGCAGCAGAAGATACAACAGGCGCAGCTGATACAGCATGAGGTGCTGCCGCCTGATGTGGTTGCGGATCCCTGAACTCGTCCCCTCCTGCAGGAACATACTCCGGGTTAATGAGATACCCGAAAAGTGGAGTATGCCTGGGACGCCGCTCAGGGTTGCTTCGAGTGCTCGACGTTCTGCACTGAGCAAAGATACGTTTTGTTACGCACTCAACGTATCTGATAGGGCGTCTTTGCGGTACAGACGGAGCGACATGATTGATAATCATTTGTAGGAACCGAGGATACATAATAAAACGCTCGCGCGCCGTCGCCCGTCTCTGACGATCAATCTCGTAAAAGATTAGCTGACTAAACGAATATCTGCGGTTGTAAGTCAGCGCAATCATAGCCGATTGCATCGTCGCACCCATCCCATCTGTTCCTGCCTTTCTGCCGGACATGCATACTATCAACACATGCATCAAAAAGCGCCATTGATCCAGCAGAAAGCCTTTCCTCCTCTGCGAGTCCCCCAGCGGACCCGAATAACCCATCCTTAAGTAAGCTCCGTCACGGAAAGGAGCTACGAATTCCGTTGGGTCGTCTCTCGTTTCATTACCGAACTGCAGAGCCAACCGTATGTCTTCCGAGGAAAACTGTATGTCTTGACCATTGACAGTTGCTCGCATCACTGGAGGCTCAGGTCTGCAATCATAATACACCGTCTGCCAGAAATCTTGAATGTTGGGCAGAGATATGGGTAGTGTATTAGTGATCGCGTGGAAAACTCGTGATCGTTGGAGAAATGTGATAATCTCCCTATAGTCTTCAACGCCTCGTGCGTCTGGATCCAAAGTGATGTATTGGTTATGAGCTGGGAAGAATTGTCGTTGCTCATCACCATCATCACCTCCAGTACCTCCAACAGCAGCCATATCTGCACAAAACAAATCAAGTTAGAGACCATATAATCATCTCACAAGTTCGCTGTGTACCATATGCGAAGTTGTGATGTACAGGCGAATTTAAAGTTGAGGCGAAGTTGGGAACAACTTCGCTACATCTGTAAGTTCGTCTATAAACTTATAAAAAATTTGAAATAGGCGAAGTTATGTTCAAGGCGAAGTTATGGATAACTTCGCCATAGGCGAAATTAAGCTTCAAGCGAAGTTGTGGATAACTTCGCTGAAGGCGAACTTAAGCCACTGGCGAAGTTGAGAATCACTTCGCGTAAACCTTAACTTCGCCTGAATCTGAAACGGCGACTGTTCAGATTCAAACAAGGTTTATCCGATGTTTCGGACCGATTTAACGATCCAACAATGAAGTCCAACATATTTCAATGGTGTTAGGACGAAAAGGTCGTCCATGAACACGTAACGTGAGGTCGGAAAACTTGGTTTCTAAGGTTCGACGACCCGAGGTCTCGAACCGGGTAGAACTATAACGAGAAAGATAGGATGTTATTGACTACACATACCACTAGTATAGTAGAAACAAGGAACACAAGATCGAAATCGAAAGTGAATAACAAGATCCGGATGTATTGGTTTTGAGAACAAGTTCGCCGGTAAATCGAGAAAAAGTACAGTTTACTGTTTACAATCCCTTATATAGGGCAGAGTTGGTTCAGGCGAAGTTACGCATAACTTCGCCAAGGCGAAGTTAAGCACAACTTCGCCGAATTCAACAACTTCGCCCGTAATTTTCAAAATCAGCCCTTTAAGTTTGAATAATCCTGAATTTAACCTTAGAAATTACCAAAAAGAGTTAAACAAATATGATCAAGACCCAGTAACCAACAATAAAATAATATAACTACAAAAACTAAAAAAAATTTTAGAAAAATTTTAACGAAATAAGGGATCAAATTTCAGTCTAGTCAGGGACCACTACGTTTTAGAAAAGATCCTAACAGGAATCATACTAACGATGTGACTGTCACTTAGATCCGTCTTTGGCTGTATTATGACATAGAGAAACAGGTTGTAAGCATGTAAATAACTTAAATGGTTTTCATCGTTTCTGTGATACGGATTAAGGTTCAGTTAAGCTCAAAATTTTAAGTTGGCAACATCTCAGAGATAATGATGTCTTCTATCTATTCTCAAAGCGTATTTGGCTATACCCAAGTCACCCCGAATTGACTTCGACCCATAGTGTCTGATTAACTTGTATATACTCGTTGACTGCTTCCCGTTCTCTTCTTACTCCAGACATGAGAAGTCTTGATTGTTACTATGTCTCATAAGCACTAAAAATATACATGTTTTTTTTTTTTTTTTTTTTTTTTTTTTTTTTTTTTAACCAAACATTCTTATTGACTTCGGAGTATTAAACTACTGCAAGTCCCTAATCTGGATCACTGCAGTGTCTTGAAATGCTTTCTTCACGGGAATCAGATCACTCAGGGGCTCGTGTATGACTGGGTAGTCGCTTTTCTGCCTATCATTCGGAAAGATATGTGTGAAGACATTCAAAACTCTTAAGGAGTTTCCACGTAAATTCGAGTAGTTTAAGTTAGTATCACATACACTTTTACGCACCATAAAAATTACCACGACATACAATGACTGTTCTAAAGCCTTTTAAGCCTAATAACTTCACTAGTTAAGCACACACGATTAGTATATATATCATTTTCCAAGGTTGGATCAATTTTCTGTTAAACACAGCATAGAACTTCATACGAAGTAACAGACTTGAAAATTAATTTCATTTCCCTTTTAAAAAAAAACTTTAAATTCAATCGCCCCAATCACGTCAAAGTCGTCAGGTAAACGGCTATCCTGAAGATCCAATGGATCAACTGGACCGACCACATACAAGTATGTGTCCTTCTTACTAAGTATGACCGACTAATTTTCAGCAACTGAAAGAACACACGTCATAGTTGCCCCGGTCACTTTCAGTCTTCCGGTTAATGGCTATCCTCATTCTCTAAGTTGAAACGAGGACCAAAACATATCCTAGGATATGTCCATCAAACTGAGGTAACCGACTAATTTTAAGCAAAAATGACCCATGTTTTTTTTTTTTTTTTTTTTTTTTTTTTTTTTTTTTTAAACCAAGACATGGTTACTCGGGATTGATCATCCCGTTTAGCTCAATTAGGTTTTGAAATCTGGATTTATCAAACGCTTTTGTAAACAAGTCAGCAAAATTTTCAAGTGTATCAACTTTTTCGATCTTGATCAGTTTCTTCTCAGCACAATCCCGTATGAAGTGATGACGAATGTCAATATGCTTAGTTTTACTGTGCTTCACGGGATTGTTAATTACTGAGATGGCGGCAGTGTTATCAATTAAAATAGGAGTAAGTAAGAAATTCATACCATAGTCGCGCAATTGTTGCTGAATCCACAAAACCTGAGAGCAGCAGTTGGATGCTGCCATGTATTCAGCTTCGCATGTTGAAATTGCAACCGATGTCTGTTTCTTGCACTGCCAGGAAACTAATCTTCCTCCAAGAAACTGACAGCCTCCTGTTGTTGACTTCCGACTCTGATTACAGCCACCATAATCAGAATCTGTATACGCCACCAGTTCAACGTCTCCCCCCTTTGGGTACCACAACCCTAGTTTCGGCTTGCCCTTAAGATACCGCAAAATCCTCTTCACACCTTTCATGTGAGATTCCTTTGGGTTTGCCTGAAAACGAGCACAAAGACAAACAGAAAACATTATATCGGGCCTAGAAGCAGTTAAATACATTAATGAACCTATTATCGCCCGATACAGAGTAGGGTCCACATCTGCGTCACCATCTGATTCAGCGCCCAATTTGTGATTGACGCAGATTGGGGTGTCATATGGAGAACTGTCCTCCATCTTGAATCTCTTCAGCACATCATGAACATACTTTGTTTGATGAATGAACATCCCATCCTTCTTCTGATCAACCTGCAATCCTAGAAAGAAGGTTAGTTCACCCATAGCACTCATCTCGAATCGTTTCTTCATGACAGCCTCAAAATCCTGACACATGGATACTCTTGATGCAGCAAAAATGATATCATCCACGTAGACTTGAACCAGTAAGAAGTCACATCCTTCTCTCTTCACAAACAGCGTACTGTCAATCAATCCCCTTTCAAAACCATTTTCCAGCAAGTAGTCCGATAACGTTGAATACCTGGCACGAGGTGCCTGATGTAACCCATATAACGCCTTGCTCAACCTGTATACGTGATCCGGAAAGTCTGGGTCAGGAAAACCTGGAGGTTGCTCAACAAACACAACCTCATCAACTTTCCCATTAAGAAACGCGCTCTTCACATCCAACTGAAACACCTTCATCTTTTTAGATGCAGCAAACGCCAAAAACAATCTAATCGCTTCTAACCGGGCAACAGGAGCGAAAACCTCATTGTAGTCAATACCCTCTTGTTGATTAAAACCTTTAACAACCAACCTCGCCTTATTTCTCACGATAATTCCCTTTTCATCCCTCTTGCACTTGAACACCCATTTCGTGCCTATAGCATGCACATTTCTTGGTTTTTCAACCAAGGTCCAAACTTCCATTTTCCCGAACTGAGCCAATTCTTCTTGCATGGCTTCGACCCACGAGCTGTCCTTTAAAGCCATTTGATAATTCTTTGGTTCAATTTGGCTTATAAAGCAGGAGTACAAACATTCATTCATTATACCCGTTTCTTTTATGCTTGTATAAACACAGGTGTGCTCATTCAAGCTACTTCTGGTTTGTACACTCGAGGACACATCACCTATAACGTTCTCCAATGGGTGATCTTTGTGAATTCTCGTGGTCGGAACAGCACTGACATGTAAATTGTCTTCCAAGTTCGAAGAGATCTCATCTATGGTTGTTTCTGGCTGAGAGTGAAAAGGATTAATAAATTCATCTTCAGTTGAGGCCGCAGGGGTATCGATCGTGTTTGATGTGGAAGGTTGAGATTTCTCAAAAATCTGATGTTGCAATATATTCTCTTCCTCATCAAGTATCATCTTCGTCACAGCTCTTTCGTCTTCTTCAGAAATTTCCAAATTAGGTACGTTAAACGACTTAAAAAGTTTAACATAGTCAAACAGCTCAGCAGGTCCATTGCTTGGTTTTGGCGGTTGGTAACTAGTAATGTCGGTGTTACAAACCACCTCCACCTTGCAAGTTGTCGTATTGAAGACCCGTCTGTTGGGAGTCCCAACAACATAACCGACTAGGATTCCCTCATCGGCTACTTCACCAAATTTCGAGTTAGTCTTCAAAATCGAACAAGGAGACCCAAAAGGTTCAAGACCGCACAAGTTGGGCTTCCTTCCGTGCATAAGCTCGTAACAAGTTTTTCCAAGTCTCTTAACGGTTAACACCCGATTCAGAACATAGCAGGCTGTAGCAACTGCTTCAGCCCAGAACATCACAGGAAGCTTTGAGTCTGCCAGCATAGTTCTGGCTCCTTCAATCAACGTTCGGTTCTTCCTTTCAGCTACTCCGTTCTGTTGTGGAGTATACGGAGCGCTGTATTGATGCTCAATACCCTTCTGAAGACAAAAGATTTCCATCTCAAAGTTCTTGAACTCTGTCCCATTGTCGCTTCTGATGAATTTAACTGATTTACTCATGACGTTCTCGACTTTTGTAATCAGATTCTTCACCATCTGAGTCGTCTCGTCTTTCGTTTTCAGAAAATATACCCACGAGTATCGCGAGTAATCATCAGTTATCACCAAGCAGTAAGAAGTACCACCTAGACTTTGTACATTCACCGGACCGAAGAGATCCATATGAAGTAGTTCTAGAGTACCAGCAATTGAGTTGATTGTCTTGGTGAGATGGCTTTTCTTGTGTTGTTTTCCCTTCTTGCACGCTATGCATTTATCTTCAAAGTTAAAACTCTTTAAGGGAACGCCCATCACAAGCCCATTCTTGACAATGAAATTCATCTTCCGAAGATGAATATGTCCCATTCTCCTGTGCCATAATTCTGATTCTGATTCGCTTGCCTTTGTCATTAAACAGGATTCTCCGGTGGCCATTTCAGTAGACCTCATATCCATCACGTATGTATTCGTTTCACGTGGAGCTTTCATTACTATCCATTCTTCTGGTATATGAAAACCAGGCTTCAATACAATCGCTTCATTCTTAGTGAAATGGACAGTGTATTCTTTATCACAGATCTGCGACACACTCAGCAGATTGTGCTTTAATTCCTCCACAAAATTTACGTTTTCAAGTATCATTCTCCCATTCGACACAGTTCCTCTACCGGTAATCCTTCCTCCGCTTTCACCAGCAAAACTAACTCTAGCTCCCTGAACAGGTTTTAAGTCTTGCAACAAGTGTTTGTTGCCTGTCATGTGCCTGGAACAGCCGCTATCTACAATCCAAAGATTGTTTGCAGCCCTGTTCAACTGTTCCTGCACAATAAAACAAAGAGTTAGAATCTTGGGACCCAAGACCAATTGGTCTTGGATCGATACGTCCCGTACCCTGGCTTTCTTAAGTTAGCATCAGGATAATTTCTGTAAGTCCTGTTAGGGAATCTCCCTGCAGATTGTGTGTAATGCCTTCCAAACCTTTGAGAATTGAAGGTGTTATATCTTGAGGTTTGGTTGTAAAACTGAGGTTGGTTTTTATGAAAACTTGAATTCGTTACATTTTGGCATTTTTTAAAGTTTTCATTTTTAGCAGTAACAAAATGACGCTTATACTCAGTTTTATTTGGCTTTACACCTCTTAATTTCGGCTCCAGAGGGCAATCTGCAACTAAATGCCCTAATTTGTTACATCTAAAGCAACACCGACTCTCCAATTTCTTGTCAAATGTTGGTTTGGATGTAGAGGTAGTGTTACCAGCCGTTCGTCTCACATAAGGTGGGACGTACGGATTGAGTGGAGAACTCTTTTTAGAAACTTTATTTGTATCTCCATCGGTGGGTAACCCTACCTTCTCTTTTGTCTGATCAGATTCGGACAACTTATCCGAATCCGATGAGACTGGACTCAAAACAGAATTATTCACATTAGAAACTTTCGAGCTTGTTTCTCCACAGCTAACACTTGGTTTTACACTTGTAATCTTGATTGGAGTTGTCTGAGGAACTTCGAAATCGACAGATTTCTGAACACTCGGATTATAAGTATAGTTGTGGTTAAAGGGTGGTGGAACTTCATTATATCCGATTCCTCCCCTCTTTGCAGAGGTACCTAGATCACTCACGAGGTGATCAAGGATGGCCGAGGAATTCCTGAACTGCTCAAGTTTGCGGTTCAGTTCCACCACCTTTACCTGGTGGTCAGCAATCTGTTTATCTCGATCAGCAATCACTTTAGTTTTTTCCTCCAAAACTTCATAACTAAGATCAATTATTTCAATTTTCTCAGCAAGTTTAATTTTTAAGCTTTGAACGTCTTTTTCACATGCTTTTATTTTAATTTTATAACTCGTTTCTCTTGCTTTCGTAAAATGGTGATCTTCTTTAATAGTTTTAAAGTCAGCATCTAAATGGACATACTGATCAGTTATTGTTTTAAGTTGCTCAGACAGATTCTCACAACTAGTACAAATAGTTTTAGGACTTACCTCGGAGCGATTATCCTTGTCATCTGCCATGAAAGCTGTTTCTTCTTCAGTAGCTTTCTCAATTTCTTCAACCTTCTCACATTCTTTCACTTCAGCCTCAGCCATGTTCGCTTGTTCACCAGAACCACATGAATGCGAGTTCCAGTTGTACTCACCTGCTTCTCTGGTCAACATGGCGTTAATCTCTCTGTTAACTCCAGAATGTTGTGTAGGTCGACCTTGTCCTCGTTCAACCCTCTCATTTCTGCATTCCTTGGCAAAGTGCCCGTACTGCTGACAATTATAGCACCTTACCTTGGATTTGTCGAACCCGGGCCGACCACCAACAAATTTTCTTCCAGTTTTGTTCATAAAACGTTTCACACGCCTCACAATCATTGCCAATTGCCACTGCAAATCCATCTCCTCCAGATCATCAGCATCGATCTGATCGTAATCCTCATCAAGAGCAGCAGGGTCCACAATCTTCCCCTGGATGTAGTTTTCATAGGAAGCAATAAATGATGCATAGACTGCAAACTGCTCTTCAGCAGATTTTACACTCATAGGCATCTTGGAATAACTATTGCTAGATGCATTTGCAGAAAAACTACTTGTGGATGCTTGAGGCTTTGAAGTACTAGATCCTCCAGCAACGAAACATACATCACCATTCGTGTTTACAGAAACTTTTCCTTCATGAGACGAGTCAGAGCCTGACTCCCCTTTCGAGTAAAAAGCAGCAGATTCAGGCCTTGAACTTGAGCCTGAGTTAACCTTAGCACCATACATACCAGGGTCTTGTATCTGATCTGTTGGTGTTTCCTTTCGAACCATATTAAGCTCATAAGTTCTGAGCTTGTTTACTGCCGTTTCAAGATCACAATTTGGAAAGTCTCTGTCTTCCCTCATAAGGACGGTGTACATTTCCCACTTCGGTGGGAGAGCATCGAGAAGCTTTTCAACGATCTCTTCTTCTCGGTAAGCAATTGAATAATTGCTGAGCTCTGTCATTAGATGATAGTATCTGGTGATAATATCATCCAGTGATTCGTTCTTCAAAAATTTGAAGACGGAGAACTGGGTTTTTAAGAGTTTGATCTTTGATGCACGTATACCCACATTCCCCTCGAATCTATTTTCAAGAGCATCCCAAAGCTCTCTCGCAGAAGTGTACTTTCGGAACGTATGGAGAACCTCTTGAGGAAGTGCCATTGTTATCGCAGCATGGGCCTTGCTTTCGGCCTCGTACATTTTCTTCTCTTCGTCCTCCATTTTGCTGTACTTCTTAACCACATCGCGACCTTCGTATTGCGCAGTTGGAGGGATATATCCATCCTGGATGCACACCCACATTTTGGCATCCTGGTATTTGATGTATTGGATGAATCTGTCCTTCCATGCCACGAAGTCAGTTCCCTTCATCAGCCTCGGGGCCTTAGTGGCAGACCCCGCTTCTACTTCCATCT
The DNA here is from genome assembly GCF_021521415.1 of Bidens hawaiensis. NCBI lineage: Eukaryota > Viridiplantae > Streptophyta > Magnoliopsida > Asterales > Asteraceae > Bidens > Bidens hawaiensis. The sequence goes on along the minus strand of NW_027497228.1, from coordinate 58,666 downwards.
TGACCAAGTCGGAGATATTGATCGACGACATCCTTGCAAAAACCTGAAAAACCTGGAAAAACAAAAAAATATTAAAACAGCTCAGTTGGCGAAGTTAAGAATAACTTCGCTTGAAGGTTAACTTCGCTGAAATAGAACTTCGCTGAGATCTTAAATTCGCTTGATTTGGGCGAAGTTAAGAATAACTTCGCTTAGCTCTGGCGAACTTATGAGTTGAGCGAACTTGGGTTTGAAGCGAAGTTGCGGATAACTTCGCTAAGGCGAACTTATGAAGTGAGCGAAGTTGTAGTTAACTTCGCTAATCCTTATATCTTCGCCAAAAACCCTAATTCCAGCGACGGCAACTTCGCCTGAAGAATGGTAACTTCGCCCGATGAACGGTAACTTCGCCCGATGAACAGGGAAGTTTGTTCAGATCTGTTTTCGTCAATCTAGCAGCTCCTGATCAATGCAAAGGCTTGAAAATGACTGTCAAACACTAGCAAAACTCAATCCCAACAAAAACACGTCCCGCGAATAGGTCAAACGAGACGTTTTCTACACCCGCGTGAAATCCCGAACCTCACAATCGAGCCGATTGGCTCTGATACCAATTGTAGGTTCCTGGACGGATCATACACGGGATGTCTCTAACAACGCAGGTGCGGAATCCCTGCGTAGGTAGATACGAGTGTAGAGTATATAGAGATCGAACACACAAGCAATAAACCAACCACGTTATATTGATAACAAACACGTGACCCGAGGTCACCGTTACAGACTATGACACGTAACTCGGTTACTGAAAAACTTAAACGAAAACCCTAAACGAACAACCTTAAACTGTTTCGTCTGAAACAGTATATAAACACGACAACTTCGCCACAGGCGAAGTTGTCAATAACTTCGCTGATTCAACAAGTTCGCCATAGCGAACTTGTTGACAACTTCGCGCATTACAAAACAAACATAAACAAAACATAATTACATTACAGACTCGATTACAAATGCTAGACTATGAACTACTGACATACATGTACCAACAAAAACGATAGGGACCTATTAGCACAAGATAAGAAAGCATATCTCATTTTAACCGTTTGTCTTTCAAATGAGATCACTGAGACTCTACGTGAACACATAAGTGCCAAGGGTTTGTGGGATGCTCTTGTTGAGAAGGTTGAGGGCAATGCTGAAATTAGGGAAAACAAGAAAGCCCTATAGAAGGAAGAATTCAACATGTTCAACCATCGTCAAGGTGAAGCTGTGTTGGACTTGGTGAAGAGATTTGAGAAACTAATGGTTAGAGTCAGAGCTGCAAGTTTCAACATCACCAACTCTGAGGTCAATCACAAGTTGATGAATTCATTGCCTTATTGTTGGAGTACAAACACAATCACAATCAATAGAACCACCAATTTGAATGCTATGACAAACAGTGATTTGATATCCACCATCAAATCATTTGAAATGGACGAACAAATGAGAATGAACAATCATCTGAGTTTTCTAAATCAAGCTGGGGTGAGTACTGCATCTTCAATGCCAACTTCTTTTATTAGCAAAACTCAGCAAAATGTGTATCCTGTGACTACTCCAAAGTATTCACCATCTGTTACTGTGCAAGAAACAACATTTATCTCAACCGGGAATCAGTCTGCTTCATCTGGTTTTAGTTCATTTCAAAAGGCAGTCGATAGTGCAGTTGAGCAAGCATTGAAGGCCTATGGAATTTCATCGTCATCAAAGAATCAGCCAAGCAAAAGCTCCAGCTACAATGAAGCACTACCCATGTTGAATGACTCAAACATCTCAATAGTTCATGCTTTTCTGTCAAGCCATGAAGAGTTGATGCAAGGAAATCTATTACCACCACAATTTGAGATTGGGGATATGATAGATAGCAATCAAAATGATCTTGACAAGATGGATATCAAGTACCAAATGGCAATGGCCGTGCAAAGAGCTACAAACTTCATGAAGATGTATGAGAAAGACAGCTTCAAGGATTTTAACAGGAAGAGGATCGGGTTTGACAAGTCAAAGCTACGATGTTACAACTGCGGTGAGATGGGTCAATTTTCGCGAGAATGCACGAATCCGTCAAAGCTAGCCAATGATATTCGTGTGACTGAGGTGACTGAGGAAGAAAACAGTAAAGCTGCTGGAAAGAAGCATGAGGTGCATAAGCCAAGCAGCTCAGTCCAAGAATTGGTAATCATCCACACAAGGGCAATTCAAGCTCAAACACAAGGGCCCTTGTCTCCCAAACGGAGGTCCAAACTGGTATGGATTGGGATGATCAATTTCAAGAGCTGCAGAATCCTCTCAACATGGCAGGCATGGCTTTCACGATAAACAATGAAGCGTCCACATCCACAGCTGTATGTTCCGATGCATCACCTATCAATGAGGTAAATCACAATCTTTGCACTCAAGCTTGCATAAATAAGGTGACATATTATAAATATCTGCAAGACGAAGTTTTGAAAGAAAATGCAAAACTTCGTCAATTAAATGCTTAATATGTAAAAGCTGACAAGATCTGTGTTGAAAAGATTAAAACTCACCATGATGATGTGGCAAATCTTAAAGTTAAGAATTTTATAAAGGAGCAAGATGTCATCTATTATAAAAATATAATTAATGAGTTAAAAGATGAAATTGAGAAATTAAAACTTGATGCTTCTGATAAAAGAGAAAAAGAAAAACAAGTTGAAAGATTTGAAGTGTCATATGAGCAATTGGATGATATTATCGAAGCACAAAGAAGTACTAAAGTTAAAACGGGGCTAGGATATGATTATTCAGCGGTGCCTCCACCAATGAATGATAATTATACTAGTTTGCCCCACTTTAGCTATAATACTTCTCCTGATGAAGAAATGGCATATGGGATTGGTAAAGTACCAAAACCGGCGAAATTTGTTCATGCAGCATCAAAAACTGTTGCTCCAATTCAATCATCTGATAAGTCTAACGTCAACGTGTCTTGTGGAGTAGGTGATATAATCAATGGTGATTGTGGGAAGGTTAACCAGGGTTGTAAGCAAAATGGGGAGTTAGAACCCCGTTTTGAGTCCTGTGTGGGTTTAACAAAATCAATTAAGAATCCTGTTTGTAATAAAGTTTGTGAATCTATGTTGGGAAGTCTGATGTCAGGATCAAAAGCTGTATTTTGTGAAACTTCTAGTGATGAAAGTTGTACAAAAGTTTGTAATGAAAGTGAATGTTCTTCATCTGATTCAGAATGTGAAACTATTTTTGACGAAACCATTGAAGCTAAGGTTGATGAACAGACTAGTCCTAGTTGCTCATCAACTGATCATGATATTGAGAATTTGAGAAAACAAGAATTAAATTTTGAGAATGAAAAACCAAGCACTTTCTGTAAATATGTGCCACCTAAAAAAACCTCATTTTCTCAAAATACAAATTACAACAACAGTTCTCAATATTATGATCAGTTTGATAATGCCTATTACTATTCTCAATAGAAACCTAGGCATTCAAATTATTTTGCTTCAGAATTTTCAAATGTTCATCATTATCAGACAGATACAGGTTACAGACATGTTAACCCGACTACATCACCTTATCCCACATATCTTAGTGATCAAGATATCTATAACTGCAACCAAAGAAAACGTTGCTTTGTTTGTGGCAATCCATCTCATCTTGCAAGACATTGCAAAAACTGGCACAAGCAACAAAGAGATTCAAGAAGTGCGTTTGGTCAGGCATTTCCTAAGGTTGATCCTAAACCTAAGAAAATGACTCACCAAACTCATTCAACTGCCAGTGAGACATATTCAAAAACCAAGAAAATCATTCTGGCTAACTCAGAGAGAAAGAAAGAGGTTAGCAAAGGGTTCGAAAGCGGAAAAGCCGAAGGGCCCTTCAAATGTTTTCAACAAGAAACACTCCGAGGATTTTGTCGTTAAGCCCAAACCCAAGAGAAGGCAATCCAGAAAACCATTTCAAAACCGAGGAAATCATAATTCAAGTTCCTCGAGGGATTGCTCTTCTGATTCCGATTCTCCAAAAGATTATATTTTCAGGAATCATAAAATTAAACAGGGTGATTTTTTGTTTAATTTTCCCAAGACAAATACGTCTCGGGAAACCCTCCACTAACTAGCTATTCTTGTGTGTAGGGTCAGCCTGGAAGGCCTGTCAATAGTATTTGGTACTTAGATAATGGCTGCACCTGACACATGACAGGAGATGAGTGCCTGTTGTTTGATATCAAACCATTCGACGGTGGACATGTTTCCTTTGCTGGTGACGTAGGAGGAGAGATCACTAAACAAGGCAAGGTCTCCAATGGTACTTTGACCTTTGATGATGTCAATATGGTGGAACAGCTCAACCACAACCTGCTCAGCGTATCTCAAATTTGTGATAAAAAATTCTCAACCCTGTTAACAGAAAATGAATGTCTTATATTGAAACCAGGTTTTAAAGTCCCTGAAGAGCGGATCATGTTGCGTACTCTGAGGCACAACGATGCCTACATTCTGGACATGAGAAGCAATTATTCCATGCGTTCTGCTTCTTTTTTGATGTCCAAGGCCTTGGAGAACGATTCATCCTTATGGTATCGACGATTGGGCCACGTCAACTTTAAAAACATGAATAAGTTGGTTAAAGGTGACCACATGAGGGGTTTACCTGTAAAATCTTTACATTATGCTGAAAAATGTTTATTTTGTTCTAAATGCAAACTGCACAAACTCCCTCACAGACCCAAGACTGTCAATTCCACAAATTCCACTCTCCAGCTGTTGCACATGGACCTATTTGGTCCAATTCAACCATTGACAATAGGTCGAAAAGCCTATTGTCTGGTTATTACTGATGATTTTTCGCGTTTCAGTTGGACATTTCTATTTGGGCACAAGGATGAGACATCACAAATTCTGCTCAGGTTTATTGTGCTGGTTGAAAATCAAAGTCGTGAATGAATTCTTCTACAACAAGGGAATCCTTCAACAATTTAGGTCACCTTACACTCCCGAACAAAATGAGGTGGCTGAACGACGAAACCAGACGTTGGTTGAAGCCGCTTGAACAATGCTGTCATATACCAAGCTACCATTGATTTTCTGGGGTGAAGCCGTCAACGCAGCTTGCTTTACCCAGAATCGTGTGCTTCTGAACAAAAAACTGAACAAGACTCCGTATGAAGTCTTCTATGGAACGAAGCCAAGGGTGAATTTTTTACGATAGTCTTCTACTTTGTGGCCTCCGTCTATAACTTTATAAAGCTCCAGACAGACCAGAGCCGTAGCCATTGCTGTTGATGTGGCGATTGCTGGTATGATTCTTCCAGCTATGAATTTGGCTCTCAGTTTGTCAACTTCCGGGATGCTGTAATTCCTTGCCCTTAGGTTTGCCAGTCCAGCTATGAAATCCATGTGGTAATTTGTATCATCATCCTGCAAAAGAATAATTTGTGGTTTTACTTTTTACTAATTTGCAAGCTCAAACAAATATAAAATTAAGTAAAAACGCAAACTATTCTGCTCAGGTTTATTATGAACAAGGATGAGACATCACAATTTCTGCTCAGGTTTATTGTGCTGGTTGAAAATCAAACAGACAAAAGAGTGAAGTGTATCAGAAGTGACAACGGAATAGAATTCTGCAACAAAGTCGTGAATGAATTCTGCCACAACAAGGGAATCCTTCGACAATTCAGCGCACCTTACACTCCCGAACAAAATGGGGTGGCTGAACGACGAAACCGGACGTTGGTTGAAGCCGCTTGAACAATGCTGTCATATTCCAAACTACCATTGATTTTTTGGGGTGAAGCTATCAACGCAGCTTTCTTTACCCAGAATCGTGTGCTTCTGAACAAAATACTGAACAAGACTCCGTATGAAGTCTTCTATGGAACGAAGCCAAGGGTGAATTTCTTTAGAACGTTTGGATGTCCCTGTACCATACTCCAAACCAATGCTGGAACAACCTCCAAGTTTGCTGAAAAAGCGGATGAGTGCTATTTTGTTGGTTATTCTGCTAACAAAAGTGCTTATCGGGTGTGCAACAAGAAAACTAGAGTGATATTGGAGTCTTTCAACATTGATTGGCAAGAATTAAACCTTACCGATGCACACAACGGTCCTGACTGGATGTTTGATTATGAAAGTTTGTTCAAGCAGTTTCGTGGGATATATTTGACACCAGTTGTACCACCAGTTCAACTTGCTGATGATCAATCTATCTTGATGCAAGATGTATTGAGAGGTCTTGAAGATGTTAATATAGCTGATCCTGCACCTGCACTTAATGTACCGCCCATGGCTAATCAACCAGCCCGGTTAATAACGTGCAGCCCTCTACAAACACCACCGAGATGCCCGTTGTTGAAGACATCACTTATTCAGATACTGATTCATATGTGTGAGCTGACAACGAAGAAAATGTACCAGTCGAACATGCAGAGCCACCTCCTGCAGAACCTAGTGTGGTGGAATCCGTCCCCACACCTCCATCAAAAGAAGATAATCAAGGTCCTGCAGTGGAGGTTGATGCATCAAATGTGCAGGTTGATCCAAGTCCGAACGAAGCTTCTGATAACACCGACTCAACCTCTGTTCCAGCCGTTGTTTTCCCATTCTATGACAACCTATGGGAAGGTCCCATTGCTCCAGAACACTTGGTTGATCAAGAAGAAGGTGAAATTGAACCTCAACCACGTGCTTTTGTCCCTACGACCATCGTTTTCCATCCCATAGAGAGCTTGACCATTCAGCTGGAGGCAACACCAGTCGAGCATGTCGAGCAAATTCCACAGTTACCAATCCATTGTCGACATACGACTGAGAACATAATTGGAGATCCGTCCGCTGGCATTCAAACACGCAGAACCTTTGGTACTATTAACAGATGTCTTTTTGCTTGTTTTATTTCACAGGTGGAACCCAAGGACTACGAAGTTGCATTGAAAGATAACTCCTGGGTCGAGGCCATGCAAGAAGAGCTGTTACAGTTCAAGAAGTTGAATGTTTTGAGGCTACTGAAGAAGCCAGAACATAAGAAGCCGATCGGAAAAAAATGGGTGTTCCAAAATAAGAAAGATGATAAGGGGGTGATCATTAGAAATAAAGCCTGGCTTGATGCGCAAGGCTTTTGGCAACTTGAAGGTCTTGATTAAGATGAAGTCTATGCACCGGTAGCCAGATATAAGCAATTCGTATCTTTTTGGCATACGCCTCGTACATGAACTTTAAAGTGTATCAAATGGATGTCAAGATTGCTTTCTTGTACGGGAAAGTAAAAGAAGAAATCTACGCCAGTCAACCTCCAGGTTTTGAAGATCAAGTCATCCTGATTATGTTTACCGCCTTGACAAAGCACTTTATGGTCTTCATCAAGCACCTCGTGCATGGTATGCCACGTTGGCTGATCATTTAGTGAAGAACGGATACAAGAGAGGCATTGTTGATCAAACTCTCTTTGTCAAGAAGGTCAAGGGTGATCTGATTCGGGTACAAGTTTATGTTGATGAGATTATCTTCGGGTCCACGAATGAGAATCTATGCAAGGAGTTCTCTGAGATTATGCAGAAGCGATTTGAAATGAGTTCCTTAGGGGAGATGACTTTCTTCCTGGGCTTACAAGTTGAACAAAAGAAGGACGAGACTTTAATTCACCAAGAAAAGTATGTTCATGACATTGTTCAGAAATTTGGATTCAAGGACTCAACAGCTTTCATGACACCAATTGCTACACGACCTGTTCTCGCTCCTGATCCATCAGGAAAACTAGTCGATCAACACCTGTATAGGTTCATGATTGGTTCATTGATGTATCTCACTGCAAGTAGACTGGACATCATGTTCCCTGTTTGTCAGTGTGCCAGATATCAGTCTGATCCGAGAGAATCTCACATGACGGCTGTCAAGCGTATTTTCAGATACTTGAAGGGAAGACCATGTTTGGGTCTTTGGTATCCAAAGGAGTCTTTCTTGGAACTTCATGCTTACACCGACAATGATTATGGGGAATGCAACTTTGACAGAAAATCAACATCTGGCGGATGTCAATTCCTGGGAGATCTGTTGTGTAACACCCCGACCAAAGGCGGATTATACATCGGGGCGCCACATATTGTTTCATTACTCGTGACACTATTGGGTGTCAATATTTAATAAATACATTCATTCGCGCACGCGCAAAGTAAACACAAGATAACATAAAGCAACATAATTCAATATATTATAAGGCAAAATATTCGAACAACAATAACTTGTCTTGATACATTTTAATCTAGGTCCAAAAGTAAAAACGTCCTACGTGTCCACAAGCTCCAAATGTAGCTACAGCAAACCTGAACATGTGTTAAAATAAAACGTCAAACACTTGCGTGTTGGTGAGAAATCAAGTTTAATACAATACATAGATAACAATAAATCTGCGCGCAACATGTGTATGTCTGGTTTTCAACAAGGGTGTAATCAGATCGGGATCAAGTCTAAGATTCATAGCTCATAGTCAATCTGTGCTCCCAATTGAGCATAAAACAAGAAAACTGTGCAAGTGTAAACAAAAGAGAAATCATAAACGATTGTTCTCCCGTGTTCATCTAATGGTACCATGAAAACTGCGGAATAGACCGACAAGACGGTTAATGATCCACACATACAAATAAACAGCCAAGTCTACGTCCTCAACACATGGGATACTGCGCGACTAAAGTTCATAAACAAGTTTAAGACTCTAAGTTTGTATGAACACATGTACATCCCAAAACATTAAAAATAAAAAGGGATTAGGTACGAGATTACTCACTTGATAAACGATGCGGTGAAAGATAAAGCAAGAACCAACTTTAAACAAGCACAAGTTAACCTATAAATAAGATTATTGTTTTAATGATTTGATTTAAGTCTTGATTATAAGTTAGCATAATTAATAAGTAAATTATTATATATAATATATATATTACCGGAAAAGCAGGGCAGAACAGGGAGGAAGACGGAGGCAGAGAGGGAGGCGGCAGAGAGAGCAAGGAGGAGGTTAAATTAAGTGTTTGTGTGTGATGTGTTAAGAAAATACATTATTATTTATAGGGAAACCCTAGGGAACACAATCCCTAGAAAAGGGGAAAAGATCTCCAAAAAGTAAAAGATTCCAAAAGCAAAAGATATCAAAAAGCATAAGAAAACAAAAGCAAAAGATATGGAAAGATATGGCAGCTGCAGGGGACAAGGGAAAAGCTGACAGGTAACAGTAAAAGCATGGGCGGTTCAGATAAAGGTACTGGTCAAGCATGGAAAAAGCAGATCTCAAAAGATAATGTCAGTCACTTTTTCTGTCAACCAATGGGGTTGGTGCGCATACTGCGCCAAAAGTGGCTTTTCAGACATAAGGTAGGTCAGGTCAACAACACAGAAGATAAGACATCACAAGAGCAAACGGCTAGATTAAACAGAAGAAAACTCAAAGGGGTTTAGCGCGAGAAGGCTCGAGCGCACGCGCGAGGGCGAAGGCTGACAGAACAGTCCACAGCGCGCCGCGGAAAGAACTAAAATCCTTAGCGCGTCGCGGGAAGAACTACCATTCTTAGCGCGCTGCGAGAAGAACTACAATTCTTAGCGCGTCGCGGGAAGAACTACCGTTCTTAGCGCGTCGCGGGAAGAACTACCGTTCTTAGCGCGCTGCGGGAAGAACTACCGTTCTTAGCGCGTCGCGGGAAGAACTACCGTTCTTAGCGCGCTGCGGGAAGAACTACAATTCTTAGCGCGCTGCGAGAACAGTTCGCCTCGCGTACCGCAGGAACAACTGGTCTTCGCGCAGGCTTCCTTGTAAGGAGTCTGGCGCGTGGAGCTGCGCAGACAACCTTAGGCGGGAAGAAACAAAGGACAAGCAAAGAGTTAAGAGAAAGGGGTTCAAGGCGTAAGGGCGGAACGACGACAAGAGAGAGAAAGAGGCGGGACGGCAACAAGAGGGAAAAGAAGGCGGAAAGAGAGAAGAAGAGGGACGGGACGGCGGGAAGAAAAAGAGAGGAAGAGGCGGGAAGGAAAATATATTATTATTATTAAAAGTAAAGTATAAGTATAAATAAATATTAAATCATAAAAGAAAGAGATCGGATCGGAGAAACGGGTACCTGGGTCGGGTCGGATCGGGTCAGATGTCACAGTCTCCCCTACTTTAAGAAATTTCGTCCCGAAATTTATCTCGAAGTAGGTTGCGCAGAGAACAGGTGCGGGTACTTGATCTTCATTTGATCTTCCCTTTCCCATGTAAACTCGGCTCCGCGCTTGGACTCCCAGCGAACTTTCACGATAGGGATGCGACTGCGCTTGGTTTGCTTAACCTCGCGATCCATAATCTCAACAGGCTTCTCAACGAAATGCATGGATTCATCAACTTGAACTTCATCAAGTGGAATGTGAAGGTTCTCGTCAGCTAAACACTTCTTGAGATTGGATACATGGAACGTTGGATGCACATTACTGAGCGCGGGCGGCAGGTCAAGTCTGTAGGCAACTTTTCCTATACGCGCGAGAATCTTAAATGGTCCAACATATCGAGGAGCAAGCTTACCTTTCTTCCCAAAGCGGACAACACCTTTCCAGGGCGACACTTTGAGGAGAACAAGATCACCAACTTGAAATTCGAGAGGCTTTCGCCTGCGATCTGCGTAACTCTTCTGTCGGCTTCTGGCAGTCAGCAGATGATCACGGATCTTGGCGATTTTATCGGTTGTCTCTTGAACAAGTTCGGGTCCTGTGATTTGAGCTTCACCCACTTCGCTCCAACAAATTGGGGAACGGCACTTACGACCGTAAAGTGCTTCAAATGGGGCCATACCAATACTGGAATGATAGCTGTTATTATAAGAGAACTCGATCAAAGGTAGGTGCGAATCCCAATTACCTCCAAAATCAAGAACACAAGATCGGAGCATATCCTCAAGAGTTTGAATAGTTCGCTCAGACTGTCCGTCAGTCTGAGGATGATATGCAGTACTCATGTCCAAGCGAGTTCCTAGCGCAGATTGGAGAGATTTCCAAAAGCGGGATATAAAACGGCCATCGCGATCGGATATGATGCTCAAAGGAGTACCATGGCGGCAGACAATCTCTTTGACATAAAGCTGCGCGAGTTGCTCAACACGGTAGTTTTCACGAATGGGCAGAAAGTGAGCAGACTTAGTCAAACGATCCACTATTACCCAAATGCTATCATGTTTGCTTGCTGTCAAAGGTAACTTGGTAATAAAGTCCATCGCTATACCTTCCCATTTCCACATAGGAATTTCTGGTTGTTCGAGCAAACCAGATGGGCGTTGGTGTTCAGCTTTTACTTTAGAACAAGTCAGGCATCTAGCTACGAACACAGCAATATCCTTCTTCATACCGGGCCACCAATAAGTAATGTGCAAATCCTTGTACATCTTACCAGCGCCGGGATGAATAGAATACCGAGATTTATGCGCTTCACTCAGGATATCAGCGCGAAGATTCTCATCAAAGGGAATCCAGATGTGGTTAAGATAACAGAGAATTCCACTCAGATTAGGGACAAAGTGCGCTTCCGTGCCACACGCTAACTCGGCGCGAAGGTTACCATTACTGATGGATGCGCGCTGCGCGTCACGAATGCGCGATTCAAGGTTGCTTTGGATCGGCGCGAAGTGAAGCTGCGTGCACGGCAAGATACAGTTAAGCTGGCTGGGTTTTCGGCTGAGCGCATCGGCTACCACATTAGCCTTACCAGGATGATACCGGATCTCACAATCGTAATCGTTGATGAGTTCGTTCCATCGGCGTTGCCTCATGTTGAGTTCCTTTTGATCAAAGATATGCTGAAGGCTTTTATGGTCAGTGTAGAGGATACACTTAGTACCATAAAGGTAGTGTCTCCAGATCTTCAAGGCAAAAACAACTGCGCCTAGTTCGAGGTCGTGTTTTGTATAATTCTTTTCATGAACCTTAAGTTGCCTTGATGCGTAAGCGATAACCTTGCCTCGTTGCATAAGAACACAACCGAGACCTTGGTTGGATGCATCGCAATACACGACAAAATCATCATTACCCTCAGGTAGCGCAAGAACAGGAGCTTCACACAACAAACGCTTGAGCGTCAGAAAGGCTTCTTCTTGCTTCGAGCCCCAAATATACAGTTTACCTTTGTGCGTTAGAGCTGTTAAAGGCAAAGCGATCTTTGAGAAGTTCGAAATAAATCGCCGGTAATAACCAGCTAAGCCTAAAAAGGAACGGATTTCGGTAGGAGTGGATGGCGTAATCCAGTTCTTGATTGCCTCAATTTTGGATGGGTCGACATGGATACCCATCTTGTTCACAACATGGCCAAGAAACTGTACTTCATCCGACCAAAATTCACACTTGGAGAGCTTGGCAAAGAGCTGCTCGGTTCGAAGCTTTTGCAACACTAACCGAAGATGTTGCTCATGCTCGGCCTTGGTCTTAGAATAAATCAGGACGTCATCGATAAACACAATCACGAATTTATCCAAGAAAGGCCTACACACCCGATTCATTAGATCCATGAAAACGGCGGGTGCGTTGGTTAAACCGAAGGACATGACCAAGAATTCAAAATGGCCATAACGAGTTCGAAAAGCAGTCTTCGGAACATCTTCATCGCGGATGCGCAACTGGTGATAGCCAGAGCGGAGATCGATCTTGGAGAAACAAGAGGCACCTTGGAGTTGATCAAAGAGGTCGTCAATACGCGGTAAGGGATACCGGTTCTTAATGGTGAGTTTGTTCAACTCGCGGTAATCGATACACATGCGAAACGATCCATCTTTCTTTTTAACGAACAACACCGGAGCACCCCAGGGCGAAGAGCTAGGGCGAATGAATCCTTTAGCGGCCAACTCTTGAAGTTGACTTGCCAATTCTTGCATCTCAGCGGGCGCAAGACGGTAAGGAGATTTGGCTACGGGGGAAGCACCAGGGACAAGATCAATACGGAACTCGACTTCACGAGCGGGAGGGATACCAGGAAGATCATCAGGAAAAACTTCAGGGAAATCACGCACAACAGGGATATCGCGAAGCTTCTTCTTTCCTTCATCGGGTTTGACCACATGGGCTAAAAATGCAATACACTTATTCCGCATAAGCTTTTGGGCTTCGGCACAAGACATAAGCTTAAGACCACTGGAGGGTTTTTCGCTGTAGATGTGAAGATCACCATTTTCTCTAGGTATGCGAATCATCTTCTTGGCGCAAATAACTTCGGCGCGATTATTCGAGAGCCAGTCCATACCAATAATAACATCAAAACTTCCAAGAGGCATGGGGATGAGGTCGATTAGAAAATCGTTTTCGTTAAGGTTAAGCGTGCAATCTTTAATTACTGAGTTAATTAAAACAGTTTCGCCATTAGCCAATTCAACTGAAAAATTTTCTTTTAAATCGCTGCGCGGTCGCGCAAGCTTTTGCTCAAACGCGCGAGAAATAAAACTCCGATCGGCGCCAGTATCAAAAAGTACAGAAGCATAAAATCCGTTAAGCAAAAATGTACCATTAACTACGTCATTATTCGCTTGCGCTTGGTGCGCGGTTATGTTAAAAGCTCGTCCGCGCGTCACTTGGTTCGAAATCTGGTTCACCGGATTCGCTTGCGTAATCTGAACTTGTAGTCTCGGGTACGCGTTCCGGAAATGACTGGGATCACCGCAGTTAAAGCACGATCTGGGTCGTGGGTTTTGGTAGGTTGGTTGTGGGTTCTGCGGGTAGACTGGTGGTGTTGGCGCAATTGGATTGGCGGGAAGAACTCTACAGTTTTCCGCCATGTGACCAGCGCGGCCACATCGGTGACAAAGTCGACACGGGGTTTGGGTTGGGTGGTGAAATCTACAGGTTGGGCAAAAGGGTTGGTTTCCTGTGTAAGGTTTCTTAGTTGGCGGGGCAGGGAGTGCCGGATTGGTTAAGGCATAGTTATGGACTACAGGAGGTGTTGGGTAGGTTGACAGTGGGTTAGGCGCGTAAACTGGAGGTTGGTAGGTGGGTTGCTGGACAATGGGTGGGTTGGTAAGCGCATAGGCTTTGCACCTGCGCTTGAGGTTGTTACGGTTTGAGGGTTCTGGTTTGGTTTCTGTTGGTTCAGGGGCAGTTTTGGTGGGTTTGGTCTTCTCAGTTCCCCGCAGGAACAGGGTTCCTGCTCTGACATGGTTGTCGCTGAGCACAGCGGCCAACTCTATGGCGTCAGAGAGGGTTGCTGGGTTTCTGGCCCATACAGAATCTTGAATTTCCATGGGGAGACCCCCAAGGAATTTCTCGATGGCTCGGCGGGAAGGGGTAACAAGGTGAGGGACAAGCAGGCTTAGTTCATGGAAACGCGTCGCGTACTCGCGCGCTTCGCCACTGTACTGCTTAAGATTCCAAAATTCCTCCTCCAGGCGCTTAACTTCATTGGGAGGGCAGAATTCTCGTGTCAGAATTTCCTTGAATTCCTCCCATGTCATGCTAGAAGCAGCTTCTGCGCCACGCGCATGAGCTACTCCATTCCACCATGTAAGCGCTCTAGATTCCAGGACACTGGAAGCATATAGGGTTCGTCTGTCTGAGGGGCATTGGGTGTGGAGGAAAGTGTTTTCAATCTTCTCGAGCCATTGGAGCATCACGGTGGCTCCTTCAAGACCTGTGAACTTTGGAGGGTTACCCGCGTTAAAGGACTTAATGTTATAACTGGAGGTATTAGCATTGTTTTGGTTTAAGGCTTGGGCTATTGCGGCGGCCATTTCCTGGGAACGTTGCTGCGACCGTCTGCGCGAGGCTTCTCTCCTCTGATGGCGACGAGATAGTGGAGGCATTCTATAAAAGTTTTAATTTTTAGTTAATATCTTAGCGCAAAGTTTAATCTTATAAAGCTTGGTTTCGCGGAGTCAGTTACTGTCAAAAGTTAAAGTAAATTAAATGACCCTAAATGCAGACTTAATAAAGGTAACAAATTCGAATCAAGAATCGACAATTCATGTATCACCATGACTTTCCGAATTCCCAATTTAAAATATACGAGCAAACGAGTATTGGAGATTGACGATTCATGTATCACCATGACTTTTCAATCTTCAATATAAAACATACAAGAAAATGAGTATTGGAGGTTGACAATTCATGTATCACCATGACTTTTCAAGTCTCCAACCTCAGAACATAATCGTAAATGGAAATTGAAAATCAACTATTCATGTATCACCATGACTTTTCGGATTTTCAAATCCCATCAAACGAATATGTAAGAAAATTCAATAAAAATCGAAATTCAACAAAATTCGAAATATCGCGAAATAAAACATAAAATCATATACTGCGCAAGCGCGAGCATATTCATAAATAACGAGTAATTAACAATAAGCGCGCAAACATGAGATTTCTCTCATGCGCGAGAAGGGACTCTTAGGTATTCTAGGCCGTTACGTCTAACCACCTATCCTAAAGTCAACGAGCTCTGATACCAATCTGTAACACCCCGACCAAAGGCGGATTATACATCGGGGCGCCACATATTGTTTCATTACTCGTGACACTATTGGGTGTCAATATTTAATAAATACATTCATTCGCGCACGCGCAAAGTAAACACAAGATAACATAAAGCAACATAATTCAATATATTATAAGGCAAAATATTCGAACAACAATAACTTGTCTTGATACATTTTAATCTAGGTCCAAAAGTAAAAACGTCCTACGTGTCCACAAGCTCCAAATGTAGCTACAGCAAACCTGAACATGTGTTAAAATAAAACGTCAAACACTTGCGTGTTGGTGAGAAATCAAGTTTAATACAATACATAGATAACAATAAATCTGCGCGCAACATGTGTATGTCTGGTTTTCAACAAGGGTGTAATCAGATCGGGATCAAGTCTAAGATTCATAGCTCATAGTCAATCTGTGCTCCCAATTGAGCATAAAACAAGAAAACTGTGCAAGTGTAAACAAAAGAGAAATCATAAACGATTGTTCTCCCGTGTTCATCTAATGGTACCATGAAAACTGCGGAATAGACCGACAAGACGGTTAATGATCCACACATACAAATAAACAGCCAAGTCTACGTCCTCAACACATGGGATACTGCGCGACTAAAGTTCATAAACAAGTTTAAGACTCTAAGTTTGTATGAACACTTGTACATCCCAAAACATTAAAAATAAAAAGGGATTAGGTACGAGATTACTCACTTGATAAACGATGCGGTGAAAGATAAAGCAAGAACCAACTTTAAACAAGCACAAGTTAACCTATAAATAAGATTATTGTTTTAATGATTTGATTTAAGTCTTGATTATAAGTTAGCATAATTAATAAGTAAATTATTATATATAATATATATATTACCGGAAAAGCAGGGCAGAACAGGGAGGAAGACGGAGGCAGAGAGGGAGGCGGCAGAGAGAGCAAGGAGGAGGTTAAATTAAGTGTTTGTGTGTGATGTGTTAAGAAAATACATTATTATTTATAGGGAAACCCTAGGGAACACAATCCCTAGAAAAGGGGAAAAGATCTCCAAAAAGTAAAAGATTCCAAAAGCAAAAGATATCAAAAAGCATAAGAAAACAAAAGCAAAAGATATGGAAAGATATGGCAGCTGCAGGGGACAAGGGAAAAGCTGACAGGTAACAGTAAAAGCATGGGCGGTTCAGATAAAGGTACTGGTCAAGCATGGAAAAAGCAGATCTCAAAAGATAATGTCAGTCACTTTTTCTGTCAACCAATGGGGTTGGTGCGCATACTGCGCCAAAAGTGGCTTTTCAGACATAAGGTAGGTCAGGTCAACAACACAGAAGATAAGACATCACAAGAGCAAACGGCTAGATTAAACAGAAGAAAACTCAAAGGGGTTTAGCGCGAGAAGGCTCGAGCGCACGCGCGAGGGCGAAGGCTGACAGAACAGTCCACAGCGCGCCGCGGAAAGAACTAAAATCCTTAGCGCGTCGCGGGAAGAACTACCATTCTTAGCGCGCTGCGAGAAGAACTACAATTCTTAGCGCGTCGCGGGAAGAACTACCGTTCTTAGCGCGCTGCGGGAAGAACTACCGTTCTTAGCGCGTCGCGGGAAGAACTACCGTTCTTAGCGCGCTGCGGGAAGAACTACAATTCTTAGCGCGCTGCGAGAACAGTTCGCCTCGCGTACCGCAGGAACAACTGGTCTTCGCGCAGGCTTCCTTGTAAGGAGTCTGGCGCGTGGAGCTGCGCAGACAACCTTAGGCGGGAAGAAACAAAGGACAAGCAAAGAGTTAAGAGAAAGGGGTTCAAGGCGTAAGGGCGGAACGACGACAAGAGAGAGAAAGAGGCGGGACGGCAACAAGAGGGAAAAGAAGGCGGAAAGAGAGAAGAAGAGGGACGGGACGGCGGGAAGAAAAAGAGAGGAAGAGGCGGGAAGGAAAATATATTATTATTATTAAAAGTAAAGTATAATTATAAATAAATATTAAATCATAAAAGAAAGAGATCGGATCGGAGAAACGGCTACCTGGGTCGGGTCGGATCGGGTCAGATGTCACATGTTGATCTCATGGCAGTGCAAGAAACAAGTCACTATGTCCACCTCCACAGCTGAAGCCGAGTACATTGTCGCATCCAGGTGCTGCTCTCAAGTGATATGGATCCAGCATCAGCTTTTGGATTACGGTTTGAATTTTTATGGAACCACGATCAAATGTGATAATGAGGTGGCCGTTGCAATTGTTAAAAACCGGTCCAGCACTCCAAGACTAAGCACATCGACATCCGAATACACTTTATTCGTGATTGTTTTGATCGTAAGCTTGTTGATATAAAAAGGGTCCATTCTAACTATAACTTTGCATATCTCTTTACCAAAGCTTTTAGTGGTGTCCGATTTTTGTTTCTCGTTGAGTCATTGGGCATGATTTCTTTTGAGTAAATTTTATCTTTGTTTTTAAAATTGTAAATATTTTTCAAATATGTCACAATTTTAGAGGGAGAAAAATGAGATAACTTTAACTCACCAAAAAGATTTTCAATTTACTTTTAGAAAAACCAAAATCAAGTCACTTGACTTAACAAAAAGATTTTTATTTTTATATTTAATATTAATTTCATCTTTACTCCTA
This sequence comes from Bidens hawaiensis, assembly GCF_021521415.1. Classification (NCBI taxonomy): domain Eukaryota; kingdom Viridiplantae; phylum Streptophyta; class Magnoliopsida; order Asterales; family Asteraceae; genus Bidens; species Bidens hawaiensis. Next base: position 40,605 of record NW_027497228.1, on the reverse strand, counting down.
TTTAAGAAAATCTTAAGAAATTTTAAAAAGATTTACCCCTTCGTAGAGGGAGTCGGTTTTTTAAAAATTTTCAATTAAGAATTTGATCCGACCCTGTGGAAAGTGATAGTGCATTGGTATGTAATGATCCTAGCACGTTAAAAGAGTAGAACAAAAGGCTACAAAGTCATTCATTGATGTGTAGATAGGCTTGACAAACAAGTAAGTGTTGGGTGATATAAACTTAAACTACTGTCGTTGCTAGTGGCTGTACGTTTAAGAAGCGGTTGCGTGATTCCGTTAAAGTCATATCAGTGAAGGATGAAATGTAATTACACAAATCATACCCAAGCCTCTCTTTACCTGATCATAGTCGTCTTATAAAAAAATGTCAATTTTAATTTTTATTGAGTCAAGTAAAGCGTCAAGAAAAGCAAGAAAAAGAAAAACAAAAGAAAAAGAGTCAGAAAGAGAGTCAATTCTAGGAATTTTAACTTCTGTTTTATTTCTTCATTTCTTTTCAACTCAAGCCTTGGACTTTCTACGTTTTTAGTCATACAAGATCTGATCGTTAAGGACCTGAGTGTTCTGATTTGTTTTATTTTCTTTCTTTTGTTCAAGCCTTGGACTTTCTCTGCGGGATAATATTGTATTATCCGACCTGATTGTTATTGCCTGAACTTCTGCTTTATTTTAATCTTTCTAGATCGAGTCAAGTTTAAAAAGAGTCATGTATACAAAGTCAAAGTGTCAAGTATGTTAATAATAGTACTGTGATCAACTAAGAAAGGTTTAAGTCAAGTTGAGGTGATATGTCAACACAATCTAGGGCTTTGCAAATCAATATGATTCCATGTCACGATCGTTCTTTGTAAATTAATCAAAGAAAAGATACATGTAAATTAATTCTATATTAATGTTAATCTCAAAATTTGTTTTAATTTTATTTTGTTTAGTTTATTTTTGTTTTTATTTTCCTAAAATATTAAGTATTTGTATAGTTTAATATTTTAAGTTTTATTTTTAATTTTTATTTTAATTTTATTTTGTTTTTTTTAATTTAATTTTATTTTATTTTAAGTTTTTTTGTCTTTGTTTATTTTATTGTACGTTTTTGTTTTGAAAAAGAGATTGATCTTGCAATCGTTAACAGTCACGGACCGACAAAAGAAAAATAAAATAAATAAACAAGTGCTTGGATTCGGTGGGTAAATGTTTTTTGGGTTGGAGAATGCAAATAATTTTAAAGACCAAGGATCGAGAGTGTATTTTTCGGTGAATACTCGCGATGTTTTGACCTTATCGCGAGATAGGCTGACCCTATATATATGGGTCACCAAAAATATCTTTCACTATTCACCAAAAACTTATCCACTTACTCTCTCACTTCTCTCTTTTCCTTATCATCTAAACCCTAAACTCTTCATCCAAAATCATCAAGATCCGGCCATCATAATCACTTTTGATCATGAATCCAGAACATACACCTTCGGTATAACATCACAACACCATCAATCTTTCATCTTCTTTGTTTCTTGGTTCAAACAGATCGTGGCGGAGGTTCATATGAACCGTTAGCCAGATCTGGATATTGGTCTACAATTATGAGTTGCTATCTTGCTTAGAATCTATTATTAGGCTTCTAGATCATGACTATTATCATTATTTGTTAGTTATAGGTTTATTTGTGTACAGTATGTAGATCTAGGTTTTATCCAAAGTTTCAGGGGTTCGATTGACCATGTAAACCAAAGGGGTTTTAACCCAAAATCTCCAGAAACTCAATTCTAGGCGACCATGGTGTTAGGAAAAAAGAAAAAAAATGGGCTAAGTATCATTTTTTCGCATGAGTGTTTTTCGCTTCGCATAAGCATGTGAAGCGAAATGGTTTTCTATTTCGCTTCGCATGCCCATGCGAAGCGAAAAGGATTTCTGTTTCGTTTCGCATGCCCATGCAAAGCGAAAGGGATTTCTGTTTCGCTCCGCATACCCATGCGAAGCGAAACTGGACCTCATGCGAAATTCTCATGTGAAAAACATATACTTAGAAAATGTTTCAGAAATTTGAAGTTGTGACTACTGGACTGTTTGGACTAATGGACTGAATGGATTTTGTGGACTGTTTTGGACATATAAATTTTGTATAAATTGGACTTGTTGACTTGTAAATATACCTAAATTAACTTATTAACTTATTAATAATAAAAGGTGTATAATTAATCAACTTTAAGTAAAGTAATTAAGTTAAGTATCTTGTACATTATATAACTTATCTTGTTTAAATATATTAAATGATGATTCTCATGATCTCAATGTCTGATTTCAGGGTCATAATCAATTTTGTGCTCTTAAGCTTCCCAAATCTAAAAAGGACAAAGTATTCACATCTATGGTGAAACGGCTAAGACAGTCACCTGTTGCACATGCTATCACTGCCAACCCAGCTGTTTATTACAAATGGGTGTTAGATTTCTGGGCGTTTGCAAAGGCTGCTGATGATGCTTTGTCATTTACTATAAAAGCAGCTGGGAAGGAACTGACCATTACTGAAAGGGATATTAGAAGAGTGTTAAAGATCACAGATGAGCCAGATTACTAGTATGAAAAGGGTGACAGGGCTAAGGTGGAAGACTTTGTAACTCAGATGGCCTATGACACTGAATGGAAGAGTTTGGAGAAGAAACACCTCCCACCCTATTGGAGATTTCTTTTTCACATTGTCACTCATTGCTTCGCTGATATACGTGGGGGATATGATAGCATGAGGGTAGACTGGGTATGGATTATATATGCCTTGACAACACGGGAGAAGTTTAACTACTCAAGAAGGATATTCTTGTGCATGTTTGCAAATGCAAAGAACGACTCGAGGTGGCTCATGTATCCGAGGTTTGTACAGATGCTGATCGATGATATGATGCCCGAGGTACCCAGGCCTCCCCACAAGGAACCCAAAGACAAGAAGTCATTGCCAGAGCCCTATCATGTGAACGAGATCAAGTTATCAATTTTTGGTGTTTTGTTGAGCACCAGAGGAAAAGGGCATCAATATGAGGGACCAAGACCGGGTCCTAAGTTTGGGTTGTTCGAAGAGACAGAGCCTGCTAGGGATGATGCGTTTGTTGAAAGTGGGGATATTCCTGAGACTGAGATTGAGGTTGAAGCTGAACATGATTCGTCTGAAGAGCCTGTTGAGGATAGAACAAAGGCTACGCATGATTTAAAGAGGAAGGCTACCGACAAGCCTTCTGTTGGTGGTTCTTCTGGAAAAGGTAAAGTAAAAGTTGGAGCAGAAGAAGAAGAGGAGGAGCAACAGCCCTTGAAGCGTATCAGGAGACTTTGGGACTCCAAGAAGGCTCCCAAGCTCATTGTCAAGCTTCCCTCTCAAGGTAAACCCTCTGACCCTCTTGTAGTTACACAAGAAACCATAGCCAAAGCCCTTAGGGACCTAGACGTGGCCAAAATCAAAATTCCCACCTACAGGAAGCTCAAAACCAGAAAGAAAGCCAATGCCAAGAAAGCCAAAACCATGCTCCATGACTCACCCGATTCCTCACCCGAACCTTCTCCAACAGACCAACCTATCTCAACCTTCTTACCACAAATACCATCCTCACCACCTCAAGACCAACCTCAAACCTCACCACCACAATCTCAACCATAACCTAATACACCTCCCAAACAACCAACCCAAACTGAACCCGAGCAATCCCAAACTACAACACCACCCACTCAACCAACCACCGAACCCACAACCTCCTCAATATTCACATCATCCGTATTCAGCTCACCAATACAAACGACAAGCCTGTGGAGCCAAACTGTTATCACCTTCCCACCTACAAAACCTCCACCAGCATTAAACTTAGAACCCATACCATACACTTCCATATTCTCAAAATCATCCACTGTCACAACTTCACCGATACCAACCCAATCACCACCCACCTCCACAACCTCACCAGTACCTACCCAATCCATCACCGTACCTTTCCAAATCACCTCACCACCCACTATGTCCATAACCCCTCCTTCCACAGTATTCTCACCTAAACCCATTACCAAAGGGAAGTCCCTGAAACCTCCAGTATACGCCGATCCTATCCTCGATAGGATCGTCGCACTGGAGGAATCAAATGCTAAAAGGGCAGAACGTGAAATGGTGCTCCTCTCATCTATTAAAGACATGAAGAAGAAAGGGATTGAGGACGAGAAGGAGAAAGAACAATTGAGGGCAAGGGTTCAGACTGTGGAGGAGGAGAAAGAATTGAATGAGGCTAAAATTGAGAGTCAACGCCTCCTGATCGACACTCTCCACACGCGAATCCAGAATCTGCATGTACTAATGAATCATGTGTCTTCTGAGAATGCTAATCTGAGGGCAGACCACTCTAAGCTTGGTGATAGAGTGACTAAACTTGAGAGGAACCTACCCGCTGCCACTATTCTGGAAGAAAGATTGTTCAAGAAAATTGATGATACGGTAACAAAGTGGGACATCGAAAAATATGCTACCAACTCTCGAGTCTCTCTGCTTGAAGGTCAGCTTGCCTCCTCTGACTCTCTTGGGACACTTATGGCAGAAAATGCATCATTCAGAACCGAGATAGAGGCCATCAACGCAAAGATCAAGGAGCACGACCGTCTTAATGAACTACAGTTGAAGACTAATGAGGAGTTCGTGAGCAAGCACCAGGCCACCTCATATCTTATGGGTATTCACAAGGATGACTTTCATGGTCTAGAAGATCGACTTGATGCTGTGTTTAGGGGGTGGAGAAGGTCTGGTGAGACTTCTCAGATTGGTGGATCACAACCTACCGCAGGTCCAAGTGTGGCTTTGCGAGGAGTTCAGGTTGTTGGTTCAGAGGGCGAGGCAACTGTTGGTCGTATCATACAACAGGGTGGCCAAGCCGTCAGTAGTGTTAGCACCAGCTTGGGTCCTCAACATGTTGAACAACCGCAAGCCCAAGCTGGTGGTGGTGAGGAAGGAGAAGATGATGATAATGAAGACAGTGATGATGATGAGGACGACGATGATGTGGACGACAATGTTCACGATAGCTTTGATGAAGATAATGATGATAATAATGATAGTGGTAGAGATGACGGAGACGGAGGTGACAGTGCAGCAGGAGGTGGAGGTGGAGTTAACACTCAATCACCTCCACATGATCAAGAATATATACAAGGCCCTGCTGCACATAACTCTGCCAGCAACATCAGGGAACACGATTTGCGAATTAATGATATGTATAAAGAACTGTTTCCTGAAGATGTTTTTGCAGGTAGCGTTGTAGGAATGATGGATGAGTTTATTAAAGCTTGGAAGGGCTTAGTAGACTTACTTGCAGGAACGGAGGAGGCAGTAGACACAACTGACGACTACCTCAACTACTCGTCGAATCCTGACACGCCGCCAGCTCAAGCTTCAGATGCCCCTGCAATAGATCCCGTCTTAGATCCAGCCGCCGAGTTGACACACCAACCTCCAAAGAAAAAGAGAAAGACCCACATTGTGTCAAGTCGTGCCTGTGCCCGCGTGCTCAACTACCCTCATCATGACGATACATTGATTATCTACGCAAAGTATGATAAGGAGAACAGCTTTTGGGTTATAAGAAGATATAGCGGAGACCTGATCTATCTCAACCACCACGAGCTGAAGTCGTTACCAGAGCTTGATATTAACTATCTTCGAAAAGCTATAGGCCGTGGTGAGTATGAGGATACATTGGAAGGCTGGGTCAAGACCCACTTACATCGTCATGTGGAAGTGGGATACAAGGATTTTGAAGTTAATAAGGGTCGCCAGTTCAAGAACCCACGAGAAATTGACCCAACCACCGGAGAGCCAAGTACTATGTGGTGGTACAAGGCGCCAAAAGACTGTCACGAGATATATCATGGAGAGCCCTTCCTTCCCAATACTCTCCGAGACTTCATTGGTTGGGAATTTGATAATAAAACAGGTGAGGCCGTCATCCACTGCCGTGATATGCACGAGATTCGAGTGTTTAATGAGCATAAGCTAATGGGATTCCACATTGAAGATGTGAAGAAGCTCTACAACACACCGTTGGGGACTGTCGAGGATTTGGGTCGTCAGAATACAAACCGGATAGTTGAAGCCTTCAACAAGTTCGTCCGAAGACTTGTTGAACTTCCACTAACCGAGGATGAATGTTTGGTCTACGACACCGACTGATTTCAATACTAAAGACTAGAGGGAGATTGTTAGGTCCCTTTTTGTTTTAAGTCTTTTCTATTGATTTTGTATCTCTTGGGCTTTAGTTGTTTGTTTTGTATGTATAGACCTAAGGAAAAAACTTGTAAATTAGCCCAACTGGTATTGACAATGACAAGTTTCTCATACATGCTCCTCTATAAATAGGGAGCATGGCATGAGAAATAAAGAACCTTTTGCAAAAATTCTCTAATACACACATACTCACTTTCTCTCGTCTGTCTCTCTCTCTCTCTAAACCGAAATAACTTCTCAAAATCCGAGACCTCTTAGGTGGCTTAGTGTGATTTCTTCTAGCACTAAGCTCGGTTGATCCAAGAACGTTGTTAGATCCACCCGACACGGGACCTACAATTTGGTATGATTTTCCAATAACAATAAAATGGAAAGCAAGAAAGGGATAATATTTAACAGGGTAGTTAGCTGTTAATATTTATTTATTTATTTATAATTTTAATAGTTATATTCTTTAACATTGTTATTTTACTTTTAAACACTTAATTTTATTTAAGGGTTACACTTATCCATTTAAATGTAATATATTCAAGATTCATAGTTACTTAGATGTGCAATTGTGCATAATGTTATTGGAGAGTCGCTACAAGAAATTCTATTTTATGACGCCCTATAGTGACGACTTGTCGTCGTCATACACTTTAGCGACGAAAATTCGTCGCAAATCTAGTCGTCGCCTAAGTATTGTTGCTATAGGTCTGGAGGTCGTCGCTATAGAATAAACCTATTGTGACGACTTATCGTTTCTATAGGTTTTCGTCGCTAACATTTTGAGGAACAAAAATAAATTATATAATAAAATATATATTTAACAATTTCGACGACTTGTCGTACCTACTCCCTATAGAGTATATAGAACAACTTTAAAAACAAAATAGATTCACTTTTATCTTTAGCGACGAGAAGTCGTCGCTATAGGGTTTTCAATTTTTATTTTTATTTTTTATTTTGTTAATTTTCCAGGTTTTATACAAAATAAAAACTGTTGTGAAACTATAAGAATTTCAATTTTATTAGCGAATAAAACCATAAACGTTAAATTACAAATCATTAAACAACCGTCAAATTACAAACGTTAAACCATCAAATGTTTAGATAATTGCTATACACAAATCATCAAATTGTTTATAAATAATCACTCACGGCCTTCATCCATATCTTCATTTTTAACATCTTGACTCAGCCCACCTTTGTTCTTATTAAATCGCTCGACATTGGAGCACAATTGACTCACTGGTTGCGACACTGTTGTGATGGTGTTGGTTTGTACACGGGCTGATTACCGTCCGAACCTATACACAAACATCAAATACTTCTTAAACTTTCACTAATTTAATTCAAAAACATATAATAAAAAAAATGCTAATTTCTTCCTTTTGGGGCACGAAAACCAAAAAGCTAAGTAAAGATCTCACCGAATCGAGTTTGATAGTTCTTGAGGAATCGGCCCACTAACTACATTGTTGTCTATGTGCCTAATTGCATATGTGAATTTACGGATATAATCCATAAACTGACAACAAAATACAAGGGTTGGGTTATAATAGGAAGTATAGTTTTTGTAGGAAGGATAAGAAGTAATCTTGGTCATTGATTTTGAACGTGGAGGATTGAGATTAGTTTAGGGGGAAATCGAGTATGAACATAAGAGAAATGGTATAAAAGAAATAACATATTTGTTGATTTTCTCTCTCCACATGCAAGACACATGCCAAATTCCCCTATCATTTTAAAATGTCCATAACTTTTTATTACTACGTTTTTATTGAAAAACAAATTCACCATAATAACGAGTGTCTTTTTATCTTTTATATGAGTACCATATTGTAATATAAAAATTAAAAAAAATAGTGGGTTTTTTACAAATTGTGTTTTACAAAATTGTGTTATACAATAGTATTTTTCATTGTGTTTTTTTACATTGTGTCATACAATTGTGTTTTTTATTGTATTTTTATCATTGTGTTTTTTTTGTAGTGTTTTTTTTCCATTGTGTTTTTTACATTGTGTTTTTCATAGTGTTTTCCATTGTGTTTTTTCGGACTTTTCCGGCGAGGTGGTGGCGGTGGGTGGTGAAGTGGTGGTGGATGTAGGAGATGGTGAATATGTAAGTGGGTTTTATGTAAGTGGGTTTTTAAAATTAATGTAAGTGGGTTTTGAGATTAAAGTAAGTGAGTTTTGATATAAAAGTGTTAAGACAAAAATACCCTCCTTCCTACACTTCTTAGAAAAATCAAACTTTTTATTTGAACCTAACCCCAAAATACACTTACAATTGCTCTGAAGATTTACCAGCAAATACTGCATTTCAATGAGTTCACAATTTCTGGTAAGATCGAGCCACTTAATGTGTTCCGCCCAATGTTCCTGCACCAAGTTAAAGTTGAAATTTAGTCAAATGCACTATCTCAAACCACACAATCTGGTCAGTATGCTCAAAAGAGTAAACTTGATCATCCACTCGAGTTTAAAATAAGAATAAACATTATACAAATAATTTATAGGATATATAACGTTTTTCAAAATTTTCATGAGCCACCTTCGTTCTTTCATTTACATACCTTTTTAGTGCTGCTACTAAGTTTGAAGTTTCATTCTTGACTGTAGTCAAACATTGAGCTGATGCAGTTTTTTTGATTGACAATCTGAAATATAACAAATTTTTATAAGCAACAGACCAGCCTACAAACTCTAAAAATCTTTTTGCTTTTCATGTGATCATATCTACAGCTGTAAATAACAACAAACCAGTTTAAATACTCTCAATTACGCTCATGCTGAGTGTTGACACAAGTCGACCTTTATCACGCTCGAGCCGAGTGTTGTATCCATAGTTAAAACAAACGATGTCGTTTCATCTACTGCCAAAACCCAGAGGATATAAAAAACTACATCTTAAAATTACAGAACTTTAAACATAAAGTAACAGAAATCACCAATTGTAATTGAAAGTTGAAACTATTTGAAACGCCTAATTAAGCCACAAAATCAAACAATTAACAAATACATTAACCAGGTCTACAATTTCTAACTTCAATTCAACACAAACACATAAAAAGGCAAATTACTTCCGTTGATATAATAATATACCCTGTAAGCAACCACAGTTCCAGCATCCTTCCAAACAACATCCCGAACCGAATCAATCAACTCAATACCTTCAGTATAATCCTTAAGCACCTTAATTTTCTGATAAGTTTCCAACTTCGTATAGATTTAACATAGGTAGCCAAGAATCGGTCAATAGACTACAAAACTACATTATCAAGTTAGGTCAGAATCTTACCGCTATTAGGGTCAAGATCTGTAATGAGAGAGAACGGTGGAGGGGACGGAGAGCAGGCAACACAGGAATATCTATAAAGACGATCAGTTGTCGCTATAAGGTTGACGGATTTTTGAAAAGTTTTTCTCAAATAAAAGAAAAGGAGAATTAAAATGAAAACACCTATAAAGACGCTCAGTCGTCGCTATAGGGTTTCGTGAGGCGCTAACTTTTCACCATTCCCGCCCATCTCTATGCCAACAATTAGTCATCGTTATAGGCTAAAAAAAAATTGTCACATCCTATCACGACAACAAGTCATTGCTATAGATTATCTATAGCGAAGACAGTTGTCAACGCTATAGGTCTCGTCATATCAAGCAAAATTTCTTGTAGTTAGTTTTTATAGATAAGACACATCAAGAGCAAGTTGTTGAAACCCTTTGAATTATATAATAGTTCAGCGTAACCGCACCATAATATTGCCACTTTGGCTGGGACGAACCACCGTCACATTCACATCGTAGTTCCAATTATATCCATGCCATCAGTTTGATATTGTTGCTTGGCCTTTAGCAAGACTAGGTTTCACCACTTTTTAAATATTGCTCTAATGTTATTTTAAAGTCATGTTTTGGATCTGACTTAAAAAAACTCGCACAATTTTTGCATTGAGCTTTATTTCGATCGGTCGCATCACATAAATCAACATGTTACCAAATAGTTGGGTTTCATGTTGCAGGAATAACTTGCGCAATAGTTTTACTTGACAAATAACAAACACCTACGGAAGATTGCGGACTCTCAAAAGCCACCTGAGAATGCTTTTGAGAATGTTTTGAGCATTTTTTTATATTTACGAGAACTATGAGAGTTTTGAGTAAAACAAAACAATCAAAATCTATATATGTTAACACATTGGGGAAAGGGTAAAAAAACCTAAACAACAGTCATGTGAGCGCATATATTATATGAGCGCATATGTTGTTACTCAACATATGCACCGCAAATGTTATGCGACACATATGTTATACGTTCAACATATGCGCCGTATATTTTTTTGTATATATAGTTTGTCTATTTTCTTTTGTTGGTAACTTTGATTCCAGTGCAATAAAATCTCTCTCTTCTCTGTATTTATTTCTTTTATTTCGTGTTATCGTTTATACGATTACATGGTATCAGAGCATGGTTATTAAGGCATGCTCTTCGTTTTAAACCGGATTTTCATCTTTTTCACCGGCTTATTGATGGTTGGGTAAAAGTTAGTTATTATTATATATTTATTAGTTAATTTTAGTTAAATAAATGAATGAACATTGGTACTTCAAGCGTTGTTATGTGTTTTTAGGACATTGGAAGTTAAGGATCTTAAACGAGCTAATTCAGAGCCATCCAGATGAAGATTAAGCAAGACTCGAGATGATGAAAGCATGGAGAAACATGTATTGAGGGTTAAGAAGGATTCGGGAGAGGATTGGATGAGAAACATGAAGCCGAAGCTAAAACTGAACAAGATGGGTTACCAGGAAAGTGTCTTTTAGTAAAACGGGCATATCTCAGCCTAGAAATGAGTTACGGAATCCATATTATATGAATTTCATGTTTCTCGACGAGAGGAATCTGAATTTGAAGTCAGCTACATCTTTGCGTATCGCGAAGATGCAGGACATGCAACTTCGCGATACGCGAAGATGCTCAATGTCGGCAAAAGTTAGGGTTTTCACTATATAAACGATTTTTCGACCCTATTTCGGATATCACGACTTCCAGAGGCAGAAGAGGTGTTCTAGGGCGACTTTCAGCTATCCCGAAGCTTCCGGTTTGTCCTACGATCCTATGTTCATCAAGATAAGTGCTTTAACGATTATGTCAATGTCCGGCTGGTCGTGTGTGTTCTTTCTAGGCTAAGGTTTTATGTGAAATACTGTTATGATCAGATTCTTATGCTTAATGAATATAGCTTGATTGATTTTATATGAATTTTCTTGCTTAATTAGTTATTTGGGTGATTAAAGTTTGTGTTTGCGATTATTGATTTGTGTAACGTTTGTTTGGTTGTTCATCAACATTTAGGGTTTAAGCTCTTGTGTCATTGAACTAGAATCATCAAACCTTATCATTGGGTTAATCATCTTAGACACAGAATTGGTAATTGTGGTGTCTGGGTGCATTTGTGTCAACAATTCGGTTAGGGTATCGTTTGTCATCATAAATCAAACCATAGGACTAGCAATTATTATAAAACCAAAGACTAAAGAATCTGTGATTGACGTATGGAACACATAACCCGAACCTAGAATGAATACTTTTAATTAATAGTGTTTACAAATCTTTTTAAGTAATCCTTAGTTTTAATTAAATCTTTTTCTAAAAACCGCTTGACATCGTCTGTCTGCTTAGGTATTTAAGTCTTTAATTAATTTGTTTTTGAGTAGACCACGACAGCATACGTCAAAATGGCGCCATTGTCGGGGACTCAACGCGCAATGTGCTAGCTTAGTTCAGTAATTTAGTTTTAGTTTTTTTTATTTTTTTATTCATTCGTTTGATTTTACGCGAGGTATATGTGTGTCTCATGTGTGTAGGTAACTCAAGATGACTTGGAGTTGGGTTTATGACCCACATGAAGGATATAAGGTTGTGGAGGATGATTATTCGGACTATCCACCTTCATATGATGAACCATCTTCACCAAACCCTCAAAGCTACTACGAGTCAAGTGAATATGACAGTGATGGACCTGAGACGCCAACTTTTGTTAGTTACCGAGAGGAGGAAGACTACTATTATGATGAGTACCCCCAACTGATATACGAAGAAGTCTCTCAATATTATAATCATGGTGGTACTTATCAAAGGAATTATCAGCAAGATTAAGAAGATTCCTCCGGTAACAATGAACAGTCTCTGAAAGACGTTATGGATTTTCTGAAGGAGATGAAGAGAGATCAAGAAGCTCATAATAAGGCTATAAATCAAAGGTTAGAGCTTCAGGAAACGTTTAATGCGGCCCAAGATGAACTGATGAGTCAACTATTAGAAGAGGTGGCCCAAATTAAACAAGAACGAGAGAAGTTGGCTAGTGGTGTCGTGGTGGATGATGAAGTGATAGATGAGGTTGAGGGGCTTTCAAAGCACGAAATGGACGAAGAGGTTGTGGAGATTAATACCACACCAACTTCATCAATTACTAATGAGCCAATGAATGTTGCGGTTGTGATTGAAGATGATGATATTGAAGAACACAGTTCAGATCATTTAGAGCATGAAGTTGAATGTTTATACCATGTTGAAGACATAGCAACCTTTGAAGAACCGATAAAGGAAGTAACCCAGTTTTTGTTTGATGATAATGTAGTAGTAGGAGTGGATCCAGAGCTGTTGGAACATAGAGTTGAATGTCTAGACCTAGTCGAAGAGATAGTTTCATATTATCCTGATCATCCTCCATTACCCATTATTCATATTGATAAAGTTGGGGATGATGATTTGAACTCGAATATAAAGAAGGTGAAGATGAAGAATATTTGGGCTCACATGGGTTGTACAGACATGTCAACTATGAGGAAGAAAGTTTGGATACGACAAGTAAAATACCGAGCTTACACGGGAAACTCGGTCGGAAAATGCTCGGTTAGGCCCCTATCAATATTTAATGTTTCGAAGATAAGAAAGATTGTGTGGGCTCGATGTGTTCGCTACCGAGCATATGTTGGAAATTCTGAAGGTAAATATGCATTCACACATGCACGTTTTGGTTTATCGTGCATGCTAATCATGAAGGAGGAAGCAGAGCATTGGGACCCTACCTACCGAGCATATGTGGGAAATTCGGTAGGCAAAGGTTCCATTAGACCACCATAACCAAGAAATCAGGTAATGGTCCGGTTGAAGACCTTAACAAAAATACTTAGCGCTAACCGGGAGGCAACTCGACATCGTATTCATGTACGTGTATATTTTTGTTGTAGTTGAACTTTGTGGGTGTAGTTCACTATAAACCCTCACGAGACCATACTCGTCCACCCGGGCTACCGGGGGGTTTAAAGGGCTTTTTGCATATGCTAAATGCAACCGTGATTCCTACGAAAGTGAGTTAGGTGTTTTAACATTTTTACTTGTTTAACAAATTTGGTTATGAATTTAATTAATAATTGGTTGGTAATTTAAAATTAATGGTTTTGCAAATGGTTTGAAAGACCTATATTTTTAACATTTGTGAGAAGCTTGCTTCTACATGTTTGAGAGTTTGCAGATTTTATTTTGAGAGTTGAGGAGTTAAGTTCACCGAGAGATCACCGAGGGCACGAGAGTTGCACATGAGACTTTTATTTTCTATCAGGTGATTTCGTTCTCATAACCTTCTTTGTTTAATTAGTTTTGTGTTAAAAGTGTAATTGTATTTGTGTATATTTAATAACCACCATCACATTAGGCCCGGTTTTTTAAAATTGTCAAAGTGAATTTTAACCCCGTCCCTAATTTTAATTGATAATTTTTTAAACATTAAGGACAATGTTTGCCTCAAGTGTGGGGATAGGGGAGAAATTGAAAATTTAAAAGTTTTCATGTTTCTTGAATTAAGATTTTTTGCAAAATAATGGAAAATGATAGAAAAATCGAGGGTTATTTTTCAAAATTATTATATAATAAGAGATAAATAAAACGGGAACACACTTAACTTGGGATGTGCTGGTAGGCTCAGTCTTGAGAATGAAATGATAATTTGGTTGTTGACTTAATTGAACTTTAAATGCTTGATTTTTAGTGGGAAACGCCTTCAGGTTTTTGTTTGTTTAGCTAAGCCTGTGTAAGGACTGGAATGAAAGATTAGGCCATACTCAAGCCTTACTATTATATTTGATCACCAAAAATATATTTTAATATGAATAGTTTATTGTACAATGCTTGGATAGGCTTAACATTAGAGTATGCTAAATGGCTTGTGACATAAACATAAATGAAAATACTGCTAGTTTAAGTGGCTAACATTTCATAGGTGTATGGTTTTATGGCCTTAAATCCTTTATTGATGGGATGCCCTGGGGAACGGAGACCATGGGTCGGTATGCGGTTTATCATCTAGGTATGCCTAAATCCTAAGTGAATTTATGTATTTTAAAAGAGCTCAAAGAGCAAACCTGCAGTTTATCTGCCAATTCATAAGTCAATAAACATGATCACAAAAAGTGCTTTAAAAGTACAAATTCACTACTGACTTGATCATCCACGCTATTAGTCATATGGGGTCCCCGTGCAAGCGTCTCATTACCATTAAGAAACGGACCACACGGGACATGTCATATGTAAGCCCTACAGATGAATTTGTGCCTACTCACGTATGGTGATGGACTTCGGGGTATTGCTTGATAACGGGGGTATGCCATGTAGTGGGGGCTATTTACTAGTTGGTTACCTAATTGTACTTTAATCATATCTAATGGCCATTTTGGTAGACTTTAATACTTAAGTTTAGGTTTTGGTTACGATAAAATATCCAAGATTGTCTTAGCTATTACATATGGGCTTAAAATTGTACATATGTGCAAAATTCGTCTAATTTTAAAGTTTAAGTCAAGTTGGGGTGATCTGGTTCGGTAAAACTATAATGAAGCATGGTAAGGCGGCTTCAGGGCTTTGAGGTGTGGGTTCCATTTTAATCATATGAACTAATAAAACTGTCACACCTTATTTTTCCCGGTAAGTATTGAGGCATGGGTTTAAGTGGACAACAACATCGGCAATCGCGGTTTTTGTGTTCTTTGTGCTTAACTAAGATAATCTATGAAGTATTTTGAAAATAGTCTCTGATTCTGATTCCATTGCCAAGTTTTTTTCGGGACGAAAAAGAATAAGTGTAGGAATGTGATGGTTGGGTAAAAATAAGTTATTATTATATATTTATTAGTTAATTTTAGTTAAATAAATGAATGAACATTGGTACTTCAAGCGTTGTTACGTGTTTTCAGGACATTGGAAGTTAAGAAGCTTAAACGAGCTAATTCAGATCCATCCAGATGGAGATTAAGCAAGACTCAAGATGATGGAAGCATGGGTAAACATGTATTGACGGTTAAGAAGGATTCGGGAGAGGATTGGATGAGAAACATGAAGCCGAAGCGAAAACTGAACAAGATGGGTTACCAGAAAAGTGTCTTTTAGTAAAACGGGCATATCTCGGCCTAGAAATGAGTTACGGAATCCATAATATATGAATTCCATGTTTCTTGATGAGAGGAATCTGAATTTGAAGTCAGCTGCATCTTTGCGTATCGTGAAGATGCAGGACATGCAACTTCGCGATACGCGAAGATGCTCAATGTCGGAAAAAGTTAGGATTTTCATTATATAAACGATTTTTCGACCCTATTTCGGATATCACGACTTCCAGAGGCAGAAGAGGTGTTCTAGGGCGACTTTCAGCCATCCCGAAGCTTCCGGTTTGTCCTACGAACATATGTTCATCAAGATAAGTGCTTTAACGATTATGTCAATGTACGGCTAGTCGTGTGTGTTCGTTCTAGGATAAGGTTTTGTGTGAAATACTGTTATGATTAGATACTTATGCTTAATGAATATAGCTTGATTGATTTAATATGAATTTGTCTTGCTTAATTAGTTATTTGGGTGATTAAAGTTTGTGTTTGCGATTATTGATTTGTGTAACGTTTGTGACGTGTGTGAATATATATATAAATTTAGATAAAAGTTCCACACAAATCGGGTTTTAAAAATATGTTTTCACGTACAACTAAACCACAGATGAAAGGCAAGTGTACCTATCGTTTGTAATAAATTTCGGCAAGAACCGAGTGTCAATCCATGGATACGGTAATTTTCTAGTACTAAATCTTTGTAAATGACTAACCGAACAAAGAAATCTTAATTTGAGTTTTTAACTAACTAAACTAGCATACAATGAAAACAAAGCAAGTAAAAATACAAGAAACAATCAATCCAACAAGACTACATAGACACGCATCCACTCTACTAATGTGATAAAATAGTAATGAGATGGTAAACATCATGAATCTAAACATAAATACTAGATTACAATCAAGCAACCTAATACTAACAAATAATCATCATGATGGGCTTCCAATCAAGAATTAAACATAGACTAACTTGTTTGTCAAAACAACAAAGTCTCATAATCAAAGGAAAGCTAGCATGAACAACATTCTAACCACCTAAGATTACACTAAATTAGCAAAACTCATGAATTAAACATCAACTTATGAAACTTTAACTAGCAAGTCATCACCAAGTCAAGAATCATAACAACACTCATCAATTTTCCAATATCAAGTGTAGGGTTTCATGCTCATCAATAATATTATAACCAAACTAATCTTTACTAGTCATTCCTAACTTAGCAATGTAAACAAAGAAAACATGAACATTTAAAGTTTACAAACAAACATCTAGAACATAGTTTTCCAACATGAATGCCTAAACATTTGTAAGACTAACAAGGTATGCAATTCTAACAAGCATGAACACCATCAATATCAACTCATAACTTCAACATTTCCTTGAAAGAAAACCAAATTACCATAACCATACATAGATAAAAATCATAATAGTAAAAGCTTCAACAATGTCTAGATAGTAAAGGTCTTAGCCCATAAGGCTTAATACAACTACAATCAATCTAAAAATAAGCTTACAAAACATGCTCTTAAACATAGAAATGCAAACCAAAATCAAGAAAGGATTGAAGGATGGAATGATGAATCTTATGTTGGTGGAAGCCTCCAAGAATCCCCTAAAATTGCTGCACTTGATTGAGAGAAAATCCCCAAGACTCCACTCACGAAAATGAGGATAATGGATGTGTATATATGTTGTCTGGATGTCTGGCACGGGCACTTGCACGGGCTTGCACGATCTTGCCTATTTGTGGAAAGTCAACCATTGGCTTTAATCTGACCAAAAAGTCAGATTTCTCTGTTCTGGCACGATCATCGGCACGGGCCCGCACGGCCGTGCAGGTCATGCACGGGCATCCGCACGACCATGCACGGTCGTGCACTTTTGAATTCTTGCAGCACTGGCTCCGGCACTGGCAAGCATGGTCGTGCAGGTCTGGCACTGGCAAGTGCACTGGCAAGCATGGTCGTGCAGGTCTGGCAGAATGCTTATTTTGTCCCCGAAACGCCCCCTTTTCATGTTTTCTTGGTCGGGCGGGCGGACCTGCAAATTCACAAATAACTCAAATAAGTACCTAGAACAATGAATTTGCATGAAGTTCGGGATAAATATGAAGGTAATTTGATGCAATAAGATGTAAACTTTGTGTTACATCAGTTTGTTTGGTTGTTCATCAACATTTAGGGTTTAAGCTCTTGTGTCATTGAACTAGAATCATCAAACCTTATCATTGGGTTAATCATCTTAGACATAGAATTGGTAATTGTGGTGTCCGGGTGCATTTGTGTCAACAATTCGGTTAGGGTATCGTTTGTCATCATAAATCAAACCGTAGGACTAGCAATTATTATAAAACCAAAGACTAAAGAATCTGTGATTGACGTATGGAACACATAACCCGAACCTAGAATGAATACTTTTAATTAATATTGTTTACAAATCTTTTTAAGTAATCATTAGTTTTAATTAAATCTTTTTCTAAAAACCGCTTGACATCGTCTGTCCGCGTAGACTAAATAATTAGTTATAAATTAAATAAATTTGCACATTCCTTAAGTCCCTGTGGAGACGACCTTACTTACCCGTACTAGTTATAGGTATTTAAGTCTTTAATTAATTTGTTTTTGAGTAGACCATGACAGCCTACGTCACTTATCTTTCTTTATCAGCTATTTTTTTTCTGGATTCTTGATCCTTTGATCAATATATTCAGGTTGTTTCTTCATTTCAGCTGGTTTTCATATCGCTTCTTCCATAAACTCCTTATTTTCATTTCTTTTGTCATTTTCTCGGTGTTTTCATCGTCCAAATTCCTTCAATTTTTCTTTAATCTTTCCTTATATATCTGTGTCCAACCCTACTAAGTTTCATCCACAGAACTTCAATTCATAATGTCAAAATCAATCCTAGTCTAAACTCTCTTTTGCACCGTATAAATTTTCCTTCTGGCGCACATCTTTTAGCTTATATGTCTTCATATCCAACATATGCGCCGCATAACATATGCGACGCATAAGTCTTCTGGCTTTTGTCATTTAGCGCATAAGTCCTTTTCATTTCATTCTTTGTTCGTGTTATCCTAAATTGAAGTCCCTAACACTTCCTTTGTTCAAAATCTCACAATTGATTCATCTAATCCTCTTTACCTTCATCCATCCGATCATCCAGGAATGATACTTGTTTCAAAATTCTTTGATGGGAATGGTTTTGGAGCCTGGAAACGAGCAATGAGTATTGCTCTTTTAGCTAAGAAAAAATTAGGCTTCATCTATAACACTGTCCTCATGCCAGCTACTCAACCGTACCTTGCATATTGGCAGAGATGCAATGATATGGTTATTTCTTGGATTCTCAACACTCTCAATCACGACATTCGTGATAGTGTTCTCGATGCTGAAACAGCTCAAGATCTATGGAATGAGCTGAACTCTAGATATGGCCAAGCAAACGGTGCTAGAGTTTATCAGCTTTAGAAAAATTTGTGTCAAATCTCCCAGGAAGTAGTGATATTGCTACTTATTTTGCTAAAATGAAATCGAACTGGAATGAATTGAATGCTGTTAATTCCATTCCTTCTTGCACATGTAGAGCCTCACATGATTTTGCCAAACGTAAGGAAGATCAAAGGCTAATTCAGTTTCTTGTTGGACTGAATCCAAGCTATAACATGATTAGAAGTAACATTCTAATGATGCAGCCTTTCCCCTCTACTGATCGTGCATACGGGATATTGATTCAAGATGAAAAACAACGAGAAATTCACACCACCACCACTGATTTCACCGCATCCTCTGCTTCTATGCATGCTAATACTAGAGGGCCGGTCAGTGGTGGAACTGGTGAAAATAAAAGAACTTTGGTGTGTACTCATTGTAAAAGAAATGGGCATTCCGTGAACAAGTGTTACAAGCTGAAGAACAAGGACAAAGTGATAAACATTTTGATCAATAAGGAAACACTCAACAACAGTATCATGACTTAATGGTATTGTTGCTGCAAAACAAACTCTAACCTAGAACTTCTAATACTTTTGCTACTAACACGCTTCAACCATCAATCATGACTCTTTCCGAGGTATCATGTCTTGTAATTCTTCTAAATCTTCTTCAAAATGGATCATTGACACTGGTGCAAATGATCATATGTGTCATGATAAAAATTTGTTTCAAGCGTTTCCTTTCTGCAAAATCCTATTTTCATCACTCTTCCTAATGGTACCAGTGTTACTGTTCATCAGTATGGAATTGTTCCTTTAACTGATAAACTTTCTTTGTCTAAAGTTCTTTTGGTACCACATTTTAAAAATAATATTCTTTCTGTTTCAAGATTATGTTATGTACTGAATATACTGTTCATTTCTCTAAACACAATTGTGTTTTACAGGGCCTTTTTCTAAAGAGTCATCTGGTTCTTGGTTAAATGCTTAATTGTCTTTATCTTCTTGAAGCCACCAAGAATTTTGTTGATAATTCTTTTCTTTTTAATAAACCTTGTAATTCTGCTGTAACTGTTGAGACTTGGCATAATCGTCTAGGACATTTGCCAGTTTACAAATTGAAACAATTATCTTTCATTTCTAATTCATCTTTCAAATCTATCGAGCATTGTGATATTTGTCCCAAGGCAAGACAACATAAATTGCCATTTCCCATAAGCTCCACAGCTACTAGCAAAGTTTTTGAGCTAATTTATATTGATGTTTGGGGGCCTTATCATACAGCTATTTATAATGGTTTTCGGTATTTTTTAACCATTGTGGATAATTTTAGCAGAACCACTTGGACACATTTGCTTTCCACTAAAAGTAATGCTTTTCCTATTCTTCAATCTTTTATTAAAATGGTTAGCAATCAATTTGGCACCACTGTCAAACGCATTCGGTCTAGTAATGCTTTTGAAACTAGGGACTGGGCTAGTTCAATATGCTTACTTATTAAAGAAAGGCATTATTCACCAGACAACTTGTGTTGCTGCCCCTCAACAAAATGGTATTGTTGAGCGAAAGCATAAACATTTGCTTGAAACATCGAGAGCTTTAATGTCTCAATCTAAACTTCCTGTTCAGTTTTGGGGTGATTGTGTTTTGACAACAACACATTTAATCAATCGTTTCCCCACTTAAATTCTTAACAATAAAACCCCATATGAGGTTTTGACAGGAAAACTTCCTTCTTATGCTCACATGAAGTCTTTTGGTTGCCTTGCTTATGCTTCTACTTTAAGTCATGGAAGGAACAAATTCAAACCAAGGGCTTTTCCTTGTCTTTTGCTGGGATAGCCTCTTAGTAGAAAGGCTTACCATTTATATGATCTTGACACAAATAAGGTCATCATTTCAAGAGATGTCATTTTCTTTAAAGCTTTATTTCCTTCGATCACTAACTCTAAACAACGCTTTGTTTTTCCATCAATTGATGTGATCAATCAATTTTTTGATGATCCTTCCCCTGCTTCCACTTCTCATAACACTCCTGATTCTCATACCACTCCCGATTCCAGTCATTCTTTTCCTTCTGTTCCTCCTTTTGATTATCCACATGTTAAAAGGTCATCCAGGACTTCGGTTCCTCCTTCTTATTTGAATGATTATGTTTGTAATCATTCTAATTCGTCCCATCATTGCTTTCATACTGTGACTAATTCTTGTTCTTCTTCCATGCCTTGTTCTTCGTCTCATCTCATTCGTTCTAGTCAATCTCTCACCACAACAATTTCTGGTTTACATGAGCCTAAATCATATAAAGAGGCTGCTACTATTCCTGAATGGCAAGATGCTATGAAAGCAGAGTTTCAAGCTCTTGAAAACACTAATACTTGGGCTGTTGTTGATCTTCCTCCTGTAAAAAAGGCTATCAAGAGTAAATGGGTGTTTAAAGTTAACACCGAGCTGATGGCACTGTTGAACGTTGTAAAGCAAGATTGGTGATCAGAGGAGATACTCAAAAGGAAGGGATTGATTATAATGAGACTTTTTCCCCTGTTGTCAAAATGACCACCATTCGTAGTCTTGTTGCTGTTGCTACCAAAAGAAGTTGGCCCCCTTTTTCAACTTGATGTTAATAATGCTTTTCTTCATGGGGATTTAGATGAGGAAATTTACATGCATTCACCGCCTGGTATGGAGCTTCCAAATAATCAAGTGCTTAAGCTTCAAAAGTCTTTATACGACTTATAACAAGCATCTCGGCAATGGTATGGAAAATTTTCACTACTAGAAAAATAGGCTTAAAACATGCGTACAATGACACGCAGTAATTTATGACATGCAAAAACGCGTGTCATAAAAACTGTCATCTTTTATTAAATTTAAAGAAACAATGACATGCATTTATAAGTGTCATCTGTTAAGTGTCATAAAAGATTAAAAGAAATAAAATTATATTATTTAATAAACATAGCGTGTCATCTTTTGGATTTTAAATATGTATATGTTCTCTAACACCCGGCTGGGTTAATAATAAAATTAGGCTTATCTCCCTCCTACATCTCTCCATCGAACAACTCCGTCTTTCCATCTCCGACTGTCTGTGGGTGACACGTCAACGAGAAGTGAACTCCGGTACTCATTTCCATAAGCCATAGATTTTGTTTCCTAGTTTCGATTGAAGGTCCCAGAGCCGCCATGATGCCGCCATACGAGGGATTTGGCTAAAATGTTGTCGAATTAAATACCATGGCTGAGGAATTCATACACCCTTCACCCACCAGCACTGAGTTCCATGCGCCGCTTCTTCTGCCACCGTCTCCAGGAGCTCCATTTAGTTACTCTGTCATGAATGATTTCTTGCCGCAAATAGGGTTAAGGCGTAGCTGCAGTGGGTTTCACAATCAATTAGATGTAAGTGTTTTTTTTTCATAATTTACTTGATTTACATTCGGTACCAATTTTGAACCAATTTTAGAGTTTACGGTTCATATTCAATTTTTTTAGATAAAGTTGAAGAGGAAGAGGATCATGATGACGTAAGTTCTTTTTTATTTTTATCAAAATTGATTGGAACTTATTATATGTTTGACTGTATTTTGATTTGTAAGATATGATATTCAGCTTATTTGATTGTATCAAAGCTGAAACTAAATGTTTGTTTTTGCTCTATGTTTTGATTTAGATATGTTTTTTAAACTTAGTTACTTCAATTCAATTTGTTATACCAGTTTGTTTAATATCTCAAAATAGGTAGGGAAGGAGAAGAGGAAAAGGCTCTCATCATCGGGCATTTTGACTCTGAAAAGGATCTTCTGGAGGAGCTTCTCAATGTTTAGTTGGAGCTTCAAGATGTTCCAAGGTTTTCTCCCTTTCTCAAACCTTTTACTTTTACAATCATATATTCTCGATGAACATATAGCGGTATAGGTTACATGTATGTCTGTAATTTATAATACATTAATACATGTAATATATATTATGATAATAATCTGTTCATGTAAAATCATTTGGATGGAATTTCAAGTATTTTTTGTACAAATTATGATTATAATCTGTTTAGTTCATGTATAAATCGTGCCTAATAATATGTTTTTTTGTATAAATCATGCTTTATAGACTTGAACGCAATTTACATGCAAATAGAATCAATAGTATGTGTATCTAATTGGTTGTATTAGTAGTTGTATTTGTTGTATTAGGTTAGTATCTGCTACTAATATGATGTGCATGGTTTATACAACCTTGAACTCTTCTCATTATTTTCCTTTTAGGTGTTGATTGGATTAACAAAATATATATGCAAGCTTTAGTTTTTGTCTTTTTTGGTGGTCCAGCCAACTAAGTGGGCCAAAGGGTTCCAAGAAAGCCAACTATTTTGCATAAAATAATGAAAACAGTTTTTGCATGTAGACCCGGAACTGTTTCTGCATAACCGGTTTCAAGACCCGGACTGACCCATTTGTAATAGGTTTGGTTCCGGGTTTAAGAAATCATATAAAGCAGTTCCTGTTCGGGTCATACCCGTTGCACAGCCATACAAATAATAAAGCTTTTAGTAACAACTATTCAATGCATACCAATTTAAATTTCGATTGCTATTGTCCTGTAGTGGTTTTTAGTCACTTTACATGTATTAGTAACTGATTAAATTTCACTTTATAGAGGATCCGGTCAAAAAGCTCAAGAAGTAAGACAACATCGGCAACCTCTTCTGGTAACATAATATACATCATCATCATCGTACTCAGTATATCCCACCAATAGCAAAGCTAGGGTAAGATATAGACAGCCTTACCTCTACCCCTTAGGAATAGAGAGGCTGCTTTCGGTGAGACCCCCGGCTCAATAGTAGTTTTGCATCAAGCCTTGGACATAAGGCACATAACAATCAACCATCGGCACACCGACCGATTGGTGCATGTACCTGTCTTTCGGCTATCAACACCATCACATGATGCCTGATTAACATTCCGTCACTTTTAACGTTATTTTCACGAGATTAGTAAAATAACGTCAAAATTAGTGCAATTTCACTTTTGCCCACCCGAGGATTCACACATATATACATTATATGCGCACCGGAAGCAGGGCTTTCTGGTAACATAATATGAAGGTAAATAAATAATGCACAAGACAATGACATTTTGTATTCTGCCTAAAAAGGATGGACATATGATGCGCGTCTTCTTTTAGCAAAAGTTTTGTTAAAAAACAGTGAAGTAGGCTGGTAACACGAAATTGATGTTCATATTCTGATAACTTGATTTTTGTACAACTACAACATCGTAGCCTAATAACAGTGCTTAAATATACTAACACATGTAACTTTTATGTATCCCAATACGAAGCCGAATAACAAAAGTCTTGCATATCATCGTAATGGTGCAATGCGCAGGTCACAAATTCTAGTTCTTTTTAAAAAAGACTACAAACAAAAATCCATCCTTAATGAAGGTGTAATGTTCCGAAGAAGAAATTGGCTGATTATGAGGTTTTTGAAGAAGAGCAAAACAATTTACTTCAAAGGCATAAATTGGGTGTTGATCAGGTATGTATTAGCTACTATGATCGATTTACATATTCAAGTGCAAAGGTATCATCCGGTTCTATGGTGTAGTGGTTAGCACTCTGGACTTTGAATCCAGTGACCTGGGTTCGGCTCCCGGTAGAACCTATGAAATACCAACTTAACACCTTTAAGTGTGCGTGTGTGTGTGTATATGTACACGTATATATATGTATTTATATTATATATATATATGTATGTATATTTATAATATAAATACATACATATACATATATATATATATTTTTTTAAAACATCAAAAACCATGACACGCATAAATGTGTGTCGTAAATGGATGTCATAAATGTATGTCGTAAATGGGTGTCATAAGCGCGTGTCATAAAACATGACACGCGGATGGGTGTCATCTTTCATTTATGACTGGGCTATCATTAACACACATTTGCGTGTCATATGTACCCTTTTATGACACACATTGCGTGTCATTAAAGGTGTTTTTTCTAGTAGTGTTTCCACAACTCTCAAAACACGAGGGTACATAAGTTCCCAAAATGATCACTCTTTGTTTTCAAAATCTATGGGATCCTCTGTGGTTTATGTCACTATATATGTTGATGACATATTGATTACTGGGAACAATCTGGAGGAGATCAATATTCTTAAATCTTTTCTTGATTCTTCTTTCAAGATTAAAGATCTTGAGCATCTTAACTATTTCTTAGGAATGGAGGTTCTTTATACTACGATTGGTGTCATCATGTCCCAACAAAAATTTGCTAGGGACATGCTTTCAGAATTTGATACTTCCAGTCTTTCTGTTAGCGGTTCTCCATTACCTCATCATTTGCAGCTCAAGGTTCATGATGGTCTTCCTATCGATGACCCTTTACAACACAGGAAACTTGTTGGGAAACTCAATTATCTTACTCACACAAGGCCCGATATTGCTTTTGCTGTCCAATTCTTAAGCCAGTTCATGCAAGATCCAAGGCTTCCTCATTGGAATGCGGCTCTTCATACTCTTTCTTATGTGAAGGATACTTTATCTCTAGGCTTATTTTTCAACAATAATCCATCTTTTGAATTACAGGCTTTCTGTGATTCGGATTGGGCGGCATGTTATACACGAAGATCGGTTAGTGGGTTTTATGTTTCTCTTGGTGGTTCTCCTATTTCTTGGAAATCTAAGAAACAACCCACTATTTCATTGAGTTCTGCTGAAGCTGAGTATTGATCGCTTCGTCATGTTACAGCTGAGCTTGCATGGTTATCTCGACTTCTTACTGAATTTAATGTTCATAAAATTACTCCAGTTACCCTCAAGTGTGACACTCATGCTGCAATCTACATTGCCAAGACTCCAGTATTTCATGAGTGAACAAAGCATATATAGATTGATTGTCATTTTGTTCGTGAAAAATTATAGGAAGGTTTCATTAATCTGATACATACGAAAACTGCTGATCAACTTGCGGATTTGTTTACAAAATGCTTACCAGGGCCTCATTTTAAAGAGCTTTTGTGCAAGTTTGTTTCTCAACCTCCAACTTAGGGGGGGGGGGGGGGGTGAGAGCATATGTTGTATGTTGTTACTCAACATATGCGCCGCAAATATTATGGGGCTCATATGTTATACGTTCAACATATGCGCCACATATGTAGTTGTATATATAGTTTGTTTGTTTTCTTTTGTTGGTAACTTTGATTCCAGAGCAATAAAATCTCTCTCTTCTCTGCATTTCTTTCTTTTATTTCGTGTTATCGTTTATACGATTATAATTCAAAACAAGGCTCTAGAGAAATTATAGCAATTGGCCAACTACTCTTATCTCAAAAATCCCATTTTATAATTAGGAATCGACTCTAGACTATTTTGAAAATCGGTTTCAAACCGGTTGTTGCCTAGTAATCTCAAGCCAATATTAATTCACAGGTTCGATTCCAAATAGGATGGTTTATGCGAAACCGTTAATTTGTCCATTGGAGTCCAAGATTGAGAACTAGTTCCGTTAAAGAAATTCCCCACTTTATTCTGCATCATCATCATCATCATTGTCCTCAGTATATCCCACCGATAACAAAACTATGGTAGGGTCTGAGGAGTGTACGATATAGACAGCCTTACCTCTACCCCGTAAGAATAATAGAGAGACTACTTCCGGTGAGACCCTCGGTTCGATATAGTTTTGCATCAAGCCTTGGACATAAGGCACATAACACTCAACCATCGGAACACCAGCTGATTGGTGCATGTATCCTTGTCTTTCGGTTATCAATGCCACCACATGATGCTTGATTAACCTCCGCCACTTTTAGCGTTATTTTCACGAGATTAGTAAAATAACGTCAAAATTAATGCAATTTCACTTTTGCCCATCCAAGAATTCACAAATATATATACACGTTGCAAAATATCCGAACTCCAATTATTCAAAACTTGGAACCCGAAATCCCGAAATTTTTTTCATGGTGGCCCCACCCCAAGTTTGTGAAAGGGGGAGAATACATTTAAGCGGCACACTTGCACAAGCAAGCACATCTAGGACCTAAGGGCAGAAACAAGGAACCAATATCCTAATGTGACAATAGCAGTCATTCTATATATCAAAATTCATGGAAAGAAATTGACAAATGAAACAACAAAGCGTTGATTGTCTGTTTGTGATTTGCAGTTGTTAATAACGAACCGCCAAGTTATACGATATTAAAAAAACTAAACCTAAGATTTCTTAATGTTACATAATAGTAATAAAAATAACAATACAAGTGCTAATTGTTTAATTGTCTTCTAACACTATCTCCTAAACTTAATAAGTTTTTAATCGAAACGTCGTCATTTATTGAACTTCCTTGCCCCTTCTTGATCGTGGACCATATAGAGAGCGAGTGTAGTTTTCGGTTCTGTGATAAATTAATGTCATCTATGCTTTGTGTTCCTCCTGGTTTTGGACTGCTAAATTCACCTGATCACCTTCTTCTTGCTTTGTCTTGGACATCTTATAATTCCAAAGCCCGTATTCTGTAATAAACATATAACCTCCTTCCATCTTCCCGAAACTGAGGAGATTATGGATGTTTCGGACACGTTCAGCATGTTAGCCGAACTCCGTCTGACTGTTTCGGTGCTTACATCATCTCAATGGCCACGCCACCAATGGATGTCCTCGCCGTGATCAAGCTTCTTTAACGCGAATGCCATGTAAAACAACCGTCACGCATGGTCCCACTATTTAAAAAGCTTGCTGACCAGGAGGCTGCCATGGCCCACCTGTTCTCAATTGACCAGTTCAAAAACCGGATTACCAGGAAACTAGAAGTCATGATCCGGTACTGGGATTCAGGAAAAGAAGCAGGCCGGTTTTCGGCTCAAGAACACCAGCTTGCGCTGTCATGAATCATCATATATTTCTTTGAGCCTCCAAACTATTGAATACATATTTATAGAGTTTTTTTGCGATGTTTGAAGATGATATGCGGATAGAAATTTCTCTTTACCTTTTGACAATCCAACGGGGTTTGCAGTGTGGTTGTAAGGCTCGGTTTCTTCTAGGCATCATGGCCACCACAGCTCACCACGTACAGTCTGTGGTGTATTCTATGGTCATTGGAAAAAGCGCGCGTGGGAAAATACATTTAATTATATAATTATTGTTCAACTGTAACTAACGGGGTAGTCCCATTCCATATTGCTTGCGACAGTATCCCACCGGTTATCACTGGACAGTGGACAATAACTAACCATATCTTTTCACTATTTTCCAACAGCAGACAACACCACAAATTGTGGTGGGAAAGATGTGGAGAAGAAACCTTCCGAGGCCGATAACCACAATACTCGTCCTGTTAATCTATAGCAGACATGTATGATATTGACTAAATAGTTTTGCAACAAGAAAACGTTACATGTACTATCATAAAGACAGACCTGGTGTTCAAATGTAAAAAACAAAATTATATGTGCAGGTTCATATGTGTAGGAAAAAGTTCGCGTATAAAAATAAAACACTTTTAATAAAATGATTACAATACAAGGAATCAAATCTATCTAGGAAAACAAGTAAATTATAATACGAATTACACCGGAAAAAATCAAAATTACAATACAATTGAAATAAAATAATGCAAGAAAGGTGTAGAAGAAGAATGGTGTCGTAGTCTTTGTGGCCGAGGATCATGTTTTACATGGAGCCCTTAAAACAAATTCCTGGTCTCTCCCCATTTTGTTTCCCATGGTACAACGGCCTAAGCAATATGTACTGCCGGGGAGGGCTCTAGCACCAGAATAGTACCTTAAAGAAAATTATGAAAATGATCAAGAATGTTGGATTTTTTTAGAGAGAAAGTTGTAGAAAACACAAAAGAGAATGTGTTATTTGGTGTGTCTTTCAACCAAGGAATACGTTGGTATTTATACTAGTAGAAGATTCAGGAGGGCTCTAGCACCAGAATAGTACCTTAAAGAAAATGATGAAGATGATTAAGAATGTTGGAATTCTTTAGAGAGAAAGTTGCAGAAAACACAAGAGAGAATGTGTTATTTGGTGTGTCTTTCAACCAAGGAATACGTTGGTATTTATACTAGTAGAAGATTGAAACCATTCAACCATCATTAATGACAAAATTGAAACACTCCAATCAACATTACCAATGCATTTAAGTTTTGATAATAACTTAATGACATGTTAAATGGTCTTGACTAAATCAAAGGTGTTTCAAATAATCATGTAATATAAAAAAATTCAAAATTAAAAATATTTTATTTACACAAAAAATTTTCTAACAATCCCCCACATGTGAAAATAAAACTCATTCATTTCCACACATTTTCCAACAATCCCCCACATGTGAAAACAAAACTCATTCATTTTCACATTGAGATCAATTCATACATGCAAGTTTCTTAGATTCAATTCAACGGTTGAGCATTACAGGATAGGTGGGTGTTACCCTTTGAACCTTCCTTTGTGAAGCATACTTAGTCTCCTAGTGGTGTGTAGACACAATGTCTTTGAACATACCCCCATTTATGTAGACGACAATACACTTCACACAACACTATCCCTGGTCTGGCCAACCACTCACTGTCGTGTCCTATTATGGTCCTGGAACACTAGCCTGATTCTGCGAGAGCTCTAGGATTTTGCCCCAAAATCCATTCGAACCGACCATAGTTCTCTCTCACATAGGTGATTCTTGCTCGAATCATTAAAAGCAATAGGTTTGTTGATTTCCACAAATCATTAACCTTTATTATGCTTATCCTTACAACATGTGTCACTGATTGGAACGGACTAGGACGCGCGCACACGCAATGCCCTTTAGTTTGGTTTGGGGTACTCCCCCATAGTGACCACCCTTGGTTTCATGATTAAGTTGTCCTATTGAACCTAGATCTTGGGATCTACAGTCAACTAGGTTAGGTTTTCCTCATGTCTCCTTTTCCCATGGGCTTTAGTCCTATTCCTTTTGACGACTTGTTAACTAACTCTTTGCTTAAGCCTTTTGTTAACGGGTCTGCAATGTTATCTTTTGACTTCACATAGTCAATCGTGATAACACCCGTTGTGAGTAGTTATCGTACCGTGTTATGTCTACGTCGAATATGCCTTGATTTGCCATTGTACATCACGCTATGGGCTCTACCAATCGCTGATTGATTGTCACAATCTATGCAAATAGCCGACAAAGGCTTTGGCCATATTGGAATATCTTCTACAAATTGACGTAGCCATTCCGCCTCAAGTCTCATTCCACCACTTGATCTCTCGTCAACCCTCGGGTTGTTGGATCCATAGACATTATCTTTGACTTTGTAAAGTCAACAACGATAATTTGTAATTGAGATAAGTTGTTTTAACGTGTTATTGACTCACAAGTCATTCTTGCCATTTGTCATTCCTAAGACTATAACTAATAATCTCTACCTGGATCTAGTTACATCGTTTAGTCTTTAGAATTACATGAAACACTCTTCAAGGCTCAACACTTTTCCATCATGCCTTTGGTAAACTATATCAGAAATCTGCCAAAATTCTGAATGTTACCAATTAGCATCCAAGTCTAATATTCTAGATAGACTTGTTATAACCTTGTGTACTCCACTTGGTCACATGTTTGCAATCTATAATTGGATTACCAACATCCTTATTGCCAAACATTCCACATTCTTATCAAATTGCAAGTTACCCCCACATTTAAGTCTTATTGGATAAACTTATCCAATCACTAAGAGGGGTAATGAAAGGTTCTCCCTTTCACGCGAGGATTGAGAAAGCATTCTCAAAGACCATTTAAACATACCATAATGGGTTGTTTCTTAAATGGCTCATCCCCCACATTGCTTGCACTTTGATCCAGTTTAGGCAAATATGCCTTAGTGTGAGCTTCCCACATTTACTAGCGTATGAGTTCTTCTCATGATCTAGTTATCCCGTTTTGACTTAATGAAGTTATACTTATGATTTAGCCCATATAAGAATTCCTTCTTGTGCGTACCCATATTATGAATGTTTCTAAGTTAATTTAATCTCCGCGGAGCATATAAATTAACAAGTACTAGTCTAGCATGCTTTAGACTACAATACTTTAGCATGTGAACAGAAGATGCATCATTCTGATTCTTCACAAACTCAAGAGATGCCGCACTATCTCTTGCTAACCTTCATTTCTTGGTTTAGACATATTAATGAGACTTTATTCATCATCCCAACACCTTGGTATTAGGAAAGTCTCAAAAGTTAAAGTACGTTACGCAAACATACTTAACTTCATTAGTCAAATTAAGATATATACTTTTGTTCTCCAAAAGCTTTACCATTTACTCATAAGAACTTCAAACATGAGTCTTAAAACGAGTTAGTTTGGTGAACACATTCAACATAATGAATGTTACTCGTATAAGATCACTAAAGTTTGAAATATAGTCAAGTATATTGACAATCAAGCAAGACAATTGCATGTGCCTAAAGTGATGTATACATTTCCGTTGTTTGTTTCGTTGAAACCATGTATTGGGATAGTCTCCCAAAAAGAAGGATAAATCCTCCACATAGTTCAAACAACATTGATGGGGGTAGACGCAACTATAAATCCATCGTTATTGTAAGTCTCCTATAATAAATCACACACGGTTTATTAAAGTCATTTACAATAATAACATATATTTCTTTCATATGTTATAATTCACAAATGTGAATCTTCACAATGTTGATACTCTCAACATTTCTTGTATCCATGTTAATACACTCATCACATGGTGTGTGATGTCTCATCCTTGACATTTAATCATGGTGGTAACTCACAAATTGTCTTTGTGCAAATATCTTCTTTCACTATTCGTTATACTATAAACATTTGATTAATTTCTATGTATGAGTTATCCGAAGATATTGAACCCAAACAATATTTGAAAGTAAATCAATAAACTGTTATAGTTCAACGAGTATCCATCTCTAGTAAGCTTACTAGAAAATGTTATACCCTTTTGAGACGTTTGGGAACATATAATTAACTCTCAAAATTAGGATATTTAATATAGATAACCCAGTTCTATATTTTCTTATTGATGTCCAACGACCATCAATAAGTATTATGCTTCTCTTAGCAAGAAGATAGTTTTTAATTTTGAATTATTTTTCATAACAGAATATATGCTTCAAACAATAAGAATTATCCACGAACACCAAATGTCCACATGATTTCGTACATCTCTGAAATCATTCCCATGATGTCTTTAAGTGATGCAATTAGGCTCCCCTGCACAAGAGCTCTATGCAATCACAACATCACTCATTTGAGGTTCTCCTTTAGTGGTACTCCCACATTGAACAACTATTAACTACACGCATGTAGTCACATTTGAACAATTTAATTTGTTCACAACAACATCAAGTTGTTTAAAACCGTTCTAACGCCTTTGGGTTAATAAAAATTATTATGTAATGCGCTCGTTATAATATTTATGCAACTTCTAACCTGCTCGTTAGAATATTAACCGATTTGACAAAACCATTTTTAAGACCCTTTGGTTTATACAATAAACCGCACCTAACACGCTCTTTAGAAAATTAACGCTTTAAACAAAACGTATTGAAGCCTTTAAATCATTTCTGACACGCTCATTAAAAATAAAATAAACGTTTAAATAAAATGTTTTTATAATTTTGGTTTTACAAAATCAAACCCTTCTAACATGCTCGTTAGAATATTAAACGATTTCTTATACAAATATAATTGTTTCTAACACACTCATTAGAGAATATAAATGCTTAGACAAAACGATTTTCAAGGCCTTTGGTTTATAAAATAAACTGTTTCTAACACGCTCGTTGAAAAATAAAATATCTTATACAAATATAATCCTTTCCAACAAGCTCGTTAGAAAATATAATATATTTAGACAAAACCATTTCTAGGCGTTCGATTTATAAAATAAACCACTTCTAACCCGCTCGTTAGAAAATTAAACACTTAGATAAAACGTTTCTAAACATTGGTTAATATAAATTAACCATTTCTAATATGCTCATTAGAAAATTAACATTTAGATATCAACGTTTTAAAACTTTAGTTTATAATAAACCGTTTCTAACACACTTGTTAGAAAAGTTAAATATTTAGACAAATATTTCAAGTCTTCAATTTATAATATAATACGAATTTAACACTCATGTTAAAACCGTTGACGTTTACACAAAACGTTCATTTATTTTATAACATTAACCTGTTTCCAACGCGCATGTTTAGAATGTCAAACGTTTATAAAACATTATAACAAATGTGGGTTACGAAAATACACAATTTTTAACATGCTCATTAGAAAGTAAAGTGTATAAGCCTTTATTATTTAACAATAATGATATTTTCTAAATGTTTGTTAAAACTAAACGTACGCAAACGTTTTATAGTTTAGAAAATATCTTTTCTAAGACGCACATTAGAAAATACATATTCCAAAACATTTGAAACAAATATTATTTAGCAAATAATGATTTCTAACACGCTCGTTAGAATATAAAACGTTGACAGGTGTTTTATTATATGGGTTTTTTCAAAAAAATACCTTTTTCCAACATACTCATTAAAAAAACCAAGTGATTCAAAATGCATTTTGAAACATTTATATATTTTTATATATGATTTGACTTAACAAAACATAACCAAAACCCATAAACTCGAATATGTTTAATCAAAAAATTCATTTTCGGATTCTATATTGTTCTCCAATAGTTAATCCGACTCATTTTTATGCATACATGATTTATTCGAAAGTTTTTCAAACAGACATATATTTTTTAACCATTATGACAATCCAAGATCTTCATATTGTTATTACTTGAAATAATAGATTTTTCTAAGAATTCAAGATCCTCAGATTCTTAAAATAACGTTACTTGACTACGATGATGTCATTTTTTCTGAAAAATAAACTATGCTAAGTTAGTTTTTCAAAAATATTAATAGTGGTCGCTCCCACTAAATTAAAGTTACGCAAAACTTTTTAATACGAACTCTCGAATTAACCCACTGAAGGTTTTCTAAGTCCAACTTTGAAGGGCCCAAGTAATGGCTTTTTGCAAGAATTTAGCGTTAAAAAATCCGAATTGCACTACAAGAAATTCGAGTTTTAGCGGCGACTCCTTTAGCAGCGACAAGATGCTTTAGCGGCGCCACTGTCAGGCGTCGTCGCTAATGCCTCTTGTCGCCGCTAAAGGTGTCTTCTCTAAAAGTCCCAATCCATGTGAATCTGCAACATTAATTTGTGACCCTCGATAAGAGAGAGATCTAACGGATGAAATTCGTTGCCACAAGTTGAAATCCTTATCTTCAACCCTATCCTCCTCCATCTCCATCTTTTGCACCACCCATCTTCAACCTTGAAACCTTCCCTCTCCATCTTCACTCTCTTCCTCTAAACCCAAAGTTAAAACCATCAATCCACAACAATCGACCGATTGTACCTTCATTGTCCCATATTCAACCTCCTCCGGCACAACTGTCGCACCTCCACTCCATCTTCCACCTCCATCGCTACAATAGTGGAACCATCTTCAAACACCACCTCCTGTGACAGCACCTACAACTTTAGCTCCGAGACCACCGTCAACGGCCAATAGCAGAACCTGCAACTTCAAATCCGGCCACCACCGTCAACAACCATGGCAACACTTGCAACTTTAGCTACGGCCACCACAACTAGTTTATAAATTTTGTAATTTCATGTATAAAATTATTTAGTGTTTGTTTAGCTAGAGATCCGACAACTTGTGCATCTCGTGTTTCTTGAAAATTTGTATAATTTACCCATTTTAATGAGAAATTAAACGTGTTTTTGTTTCATTTACAAGTTAAAGCTCTTGATCAAGTTAATCATGTAGTGTTTGCTTAAAAAAAGCTGTTAATCCTTCACCAAAAAGTTTTCCGGTGAAATCTCCGGCGTAGCCATTAGCCGCGACTAGATTGATTAGCGGAAACGGTTTTGGTATTAGCGGCGAAGAACTAGTGGCGACTCAATAGCGATGACGTGTCGCCGCTAAAAGTAATAGCGGCGACTTTTGGGTCTTTAGTGGCGACATTTTTCGCCACTAAAACTCAAATTTCTTGTAGTGTTGTAACAGATTTTCGTTTCTACAAAGTCGCTCATTCGAATAGAAATGGAAAAAAATGTTTTTTAAAAACACAACCGCGTGAAACAAAACTAGTTTGAGTCACACGAGAATGTTTTGAATACACGAACGGTGATTTTTAAAAAATTTGTTTTAAGATTGTAGGAAACCGTTCGCGTATAAAAATAAAACACTTTTAATAAAATGATTACAATACAAGGAATCAAACCTATCTAGGAAAGCAAGTAAATTACAATACGAATTACACCGGAAAAATCAAAATTACAATACAATTGAAATAAAATAATGCAAGAAAGGTGTAGAAGAAGAATGATGTCATAGTCTTTGTGGCCGAGGATCGTGTTTTACACGGGGCCCTTAAAACAAATTCCGGGCCTCTCCCCGTTTTGTTTTCCATGGTACAACGGCCTAAGCAATATGTACTGCCGGGGAGAGCTCTAGCACCAGAATAGTACCTTAAAGAAAATGATGAAGATGATCAAGAATGTTGGAATTCTTTAAGGAGAAAGTTGGAGAAAACACAAGAGAGAATGTGTTATTTGGTATGTCTTTCAACCAAGGAATACATTGGTATTTATACTAGTAGAAGATTAAAACCATTCAACCATCATTAATGACAAAATTGAAACACTCCAATCAACATTAACCAACACATTTAAGTTTTGACCAAAACTTAATGACATGTTGAATGGTCTGGACTAAATCAAAGGTGTTTTAACTAATCATGTAACATAAAAGAATTCAAAATTAAAAATATTTTAATTACACAAAGAAATTTTCCAACAATATGCAAATGTGAAATGTTGGATTATTGACCTAAAGATTGGATAATTATATACATTTAATTTAATAAGGAAAGTCAACTTTGGGAAGAATCAAGATTTTGAAAGCAACACCGTCGACTACCCAATGCAAATAAGTGATAATTTGAATGGGGCACCTAATCTGGTTTATGTTCTGGTGTCGCTTGGTTTGTGAATGGCTTTTAGGTGTTGGAATTGGAATCTTTCAAAAATAGAACTGGTGTTTGGTTTCTATACATGATAGAGGAATTCGAATATGTAGGTCCTAACGGGTGTCTAACAACAAATCTTGGATCAACCAACTTAGTGCTAGCGGAATATTACACTAAGGCACCTTGGTCTTGGATCATGTTTTAGTTATTTTTGGCTTTTTGTAGAGAGAAAGAAAGAAGGATGAGAAGATAAGAATGACCAAAAAGCTTATGTTCTCATGACATGCTTCCCTATTTATAGGATGCATGCATGAGAATGATATTTTATTTCAAAATGCCCATGGGCTTCTTTACATGGCCTTAGGCCCAATAACACACATAAACAACACTTACAAGCCCAAAACATTCATTCCAATACAAAAGATTTAACATACACAAAACGGGGCCTAACAATCTCCCTCTAGTCTTTAGTATTGGAAGCTGTACGTGTTGTAGTCTAGAATGCCTTCCTCAGATAGTGGAATCTCAACAAGTCTCTTAACAAACTTGTTGAAAGCATCAACTATCCGGTCAGTGTTTTGACGGCCAATGTCTTCAACCGTGGGCATGGATGAGTTGTAGAGATTTAAGATGTCTTCTTTGCTTAGTCCCATTAGCTCGTGCTCGTAAAATACACGAAGGTTGTGAATATTCTTGCAGTGGATGACGGCCTCACCCGTTGTGTTGTCAAGCTCCCAACTAATAAAGTCTCGGAGAAGACTATTGTTAGGCCCCATTTTGTTTATGTTAAGTCTTTTGTATTGGAATGAATGTTTTGGGCTTGTAAGTCTTGTTTATGTGTGTTATTGGGCCTAAGGCCATGTAAAGAAGCCAATTGGGCATTGTGAAATAAAATATCATTCTCATGCATGCTTCCTATAAATAGGGAAGCATGTCATGAGAACATAAGCTTTTTGGTCATTCTTATCTTCTTATCCTTCTTTCTTTCTCTCTACAAAAAGCCGAAAATAACTAAAACAAGATCCGAGACCAAGGTACCTTAGTGTGATATTCCGCTAGTACTAAGTTGGTTGATCCAAAATTTGTTGTTAGATTCACCCGTTGGGCCCTACAATTGGTATGAGAGGGAGTTTGAATCAACTGATTCAACTTTGTTCTTGATATTCGAGTTCTATTTCCGCGATTACCCGAACTGAGACGTTAATTTCTTGAAGGCCCATTGAATTTTTGAAAATAAAGTTAGAAGTTTTGAAATAAAGTTGGAAATAAAAGTGCTTGTAGTTCGTCTCAGGTTCGTAAATCCAGATTCACGGCTGTCTATGGGCTGCAAATCATTAGATCTGGCTTGTTTAATGTTGCATGTTGAAAAATTAAAGGCTTTTATGGTGGTGGTCGACGGTAGTGACGGTGGTAGGCTTTCTGGTGGGTGCTGAGCTCCGGCATGTTTTCTGGAAGCTTGGTTTTGCAAGGCTACCGGAAACAGTTTTCCAGCAGCGGTTAACGGAAGGCAGGATGATGAGGATGAAGGTTGTTGTGCCCGATGATGAAGTATAGCGGCGGCTGTGATAACCTGGGCGGCGGCGGAGAATGTGGTGGCCGGAATCATTTTCCGGGGCTGGTCACCGGAATGGCGGCTTGGTCAGATTTGGTCATGTTGGTGGCTGAATAGTTTGCAGCTAGGGTTAGCTGTGACATTTCCATGTTAAGGTGATAATTTTTAAATAAGTTGGATTTAATAGGGAATTAAATTGTTTAAGCTCTCAACCTGAAAATGGGATATGAGTATCTGGGATACTTATTTATTAGTAGTGAGTTACAATAATTTCATTCACGGAAATAATAAGTTTTGTCATTTGATCGTTGTCCCCGGTATTTTGTCAAGCTCTTTTGAACCTATATTGCTTAAGATCCAAGATGGATAAAGAAGCAAGAACGTCTTCATGAATGAATTAGGTGGATCATACCTTGAGGTGGTGATTGAAGAGGTTTCGGTTTATCGGGTGATGTGTGAAGATGCAAGACACGGTTCGACGATGTTTTGAGATCACAAGTCAAGGGGGTGATTGTAAGGCTAATATTTGTGACTTGCGATGTCAAATTACGAAACCCATTATTTATTCACGGTCAAGATAATAATTAAAGTGGGCGAGAAATCCGGATACGAGACAAGAACTTCGATGCGCATTTAACTTCAACGGGAAAGATTCTAGATTATGTGTTAGGTTATAAATAGGGACTTGTTGTTCTTGTTTATGTGTGTGTTTTGATGGTGTAAACAACCACCCAAGGGGAGCTCTCCTTGGGTGAGGTCGGTTCGTTCATTTATTATAAATCTTTCAACCGATAACAAGATCGTTCCTATACTTTATATTATCTTTCTATTATGTTCGGTCGTTTGATTTACCGCACCCGTCTCAAGCACTTATCAAGAACAAAGCCGTTCGTTGTCGGATCCGGTTTTGGAACCTAGAGAATATTTAAAAATTCCAGTGACTAAATTACCATTTATTGACGATCATCCCTCCTAAACTAATGTCCTCCTCTAGGGGTGAGCTTTCAATAAAATACGGACCGAATCAAGAAATACCTAATCCGGACCGAAAGCCCGAAAACCTTGAAACAAGGACTGAAGACTGGACCCATAGGAGGCATTTTGGAAACCGATTCGATTCGAGATGGTCAATCTCTCGATAGGTTGACCCGTAGAGTGAGTTAAGGTCCAAGAACAAGA
This sequence comes from Bidens hawaiensis, assembly GCF_021521415.1. Classification (NCBI taxonomy): domain Eukaryota; kingdom Viridiplantae; phylum Streptophyta; class Magnoliopsida; order Asterales; family Asteraceae; genus Bidens; species Bidens hawaiensis. The sequence goes on along the minus strand of NW_027497228.1, from coordinate 1,678 downwards.
AAGAAGAAGAGAACCAAACTTGAGACAATTTTCCGAGTATTATTTCTCCAACGGCCAATTACAATTTACAGGAAAACAAATGCATGAAAATAGCAAACTTGAACAATAAGGAAACTTAATCATAAAACAATAAGAACATTAAATAATAGATAAACATATATATTTCTTCTCTTGCAAGAAAAGTCCTTTGTATCATAATCAAGAACTTGGGAAAGGATAATTTTATGATCGTATCACCATTGGTCTCGATTATGCGTCAGTTTTTTTGAACCCCACCAGATGGGAAGAGCGAACGTAACCAAACATTAAAGGAAACCAACAAACACAAATAAACATAAACAAACACACAACATTAAATTCCATACTATGGTCATTAAATTGAAGTATAATTGCTAAGTTAGACCTGCATACCTTATTATTATGGTGTTCAAAACAATTTTAATGGAGGTCGTTGAATCATTTGATTTAGGAATTAAAAAAAGAGTTGAATGGAATGGAGTCTGCTATTTTTATTTATTAATTTATTTTGTTGGTTTAGGGATAAGGAACCTGCCATATATTTTAGGAAGGCCCGATTTATATTATGGATTAAGTTTACGTGTAAGGTGTGGGATATTTTTTTTTGTTGGTTTAAATTCAAGTTATATAATAAAGAAATTAAAACTAAATTCAACATGAAATTGGTTTAATTAACTAATTTAATTAAAATATGGTTTGATTTTAGTGTATCCTGAATCAAAATCTATCTAATTTTAAAACATAATCTTGAAGAGTCCGACATGGAAATAACACACACATTTTCCTTTTTATTAATATGAAAGTAACTTCACGAGTCACACCAAATGTTTCATGATTTGTGACACTACTTTGTGGGCATTTTGATGTGGGCCGTATGATTAGAGTTCCCATTTCTTGTTAATGTTTTCAAATCATAAGCAATCCAACACCTCGAACCCTCCTTGTGATAGAAGTACCCCATACACTTGCAGTCACGCGTGCATTTCTCCTCACAGTTGTTTATTCTCGTCCCCGCGTCTCCCCTCGTGTACTTGATCATAAAATGATCAACGCCTTCAAGCGTGTAGTACCGAAAGTCATTTGCTTTGCAAGATGTCACCTTTTTCGCCTCACAATCTTTGCTCCAACCACTTAGCCCATCTGGTGTCGGGCACGCCACACACTGGCTGTCCTCACATAACCCAAAGTTGCCACAAAGTCCCGGTAGCTGGCACTCGCTTTCCCTTGAATTTCGATCAAAAAACGTGTACACCACGTTCCATGTCCTCTCTTCCTGCCCGTGCGGGTAATTATACGTGAAGAATCTAAGGTTTCCGTCAATCCCTAATCGAAGATACGATAAAGTAGTGTTGTGACGGGAGCCTACCATGATGCTGTTTGAAGACGACTTTGTGGTAAAATAATCGAACGTCAAGTAATATACATAACCCTCGGCGGTTTGTGTTGTTGACGTAAGCGTTAAATTGACCAAACTATCCTTGTCAACGGTGAACCACTCGCTAGACGTCCAGTAAACCATCGGCCGAGGTGAGTTGGGACTTTTGTAATACAAGGATAACCCTTTGGGCTCCATCACCAAATTATATGGTCCATCCACATTACTCGCCTCTGAAAGCCGACTCACGAGCTTATTCGGACCATTGGCTCGGAGTGTTTGACC